>NW_004949107.1:9301553-9315621 GCF_000317375.1 Microtus ochrogaster | reverse complement strand
TTTGGAGCCTGTCCTGGAACTAGCTCTTGTAGACCAGGCTGGTCTCGAACTCCCAGAGATCCGCCTGCCTCTGCCTCCCAAGTGCTGGGATTAAAAGCTTGCACCCTGACCACCAGGCTGGGTCTTTTGTTTTTGTCTTAACCTTTACTTTCATGCATACAAAACCAACTAAACAAAAAGGTATTGGCCATTGATTGTCGCTGGGGGAGGAGTCATTGTCTTGAACTTCAGGGGTTGAGGCCGTGAGGCTCCAATGACAGCTCCACCCACATTCATTGGCTAGCCCAAGATTAACTCAGTGAGTCACAAACAATGGTGTCAATGTGGAAAAGGGACTTTAAAGGAAGGAGATGATTGCTGAGGGTAGAGGTGGGAGAGAGCACAAGAACTTCTTGGTCTCCTTGGGCAAGTTTCTCAAAACAGCACTTAATGAATTGAGAGAAACCCATTAACCCGAAAAATAATTCAGTCATAACTAGCAAATCACTAACTTAATAATCATTAAGCCCATAAACATACAGCTGTTATTTTTTTGGCCCCAGGCTAAATGATCATAGCAACGCAGAAAATTATTAACACATTTTACATTTTTGTCCCATATTTTGTAATGCCTTTCTCATTATTAAGATGGCTTTTTAGAGGGTGGAGAGACAGAGTAGCAGTTAGAAGTGGACCTAAGTTTGACTCTTAGCACCACATCAACAACAAAGCTCTTTTCTGCCCTATGAGAGCATGTGTTTGCCTAAATGTATACATGTGTCCAAAGTACCTTCAGAGGCCAGAAGAGGGCACTGGATCCCCTGGAACTGGAGTCGGAGTCACCCACCCACAGTCTATACATATTAGAAGAGACCAAACAAGTCCTTGGCAAATGCTCAAAATTGTCGAACCAGTGCTCCAGTCCTATATTATCTTCAAAAATCAATACAAGGTCTTACTTTGTAGCCCTGGCTGGCTTCTAGTTGAGATCTACCTGCTCTGCCTCCCCACTGCTGAGGTTAAAGATATGAACCACCATATTTGGCTTGTTCACATTATACGCATTGTTCTGTAAGTTTCTGATGATAATTTTACCATTAATTTCATAAGTTCCTTACACATTAAATATATACCCCTGCCCGAAAATAAAATTTGTGCATATAAACTTTTAAAAAGTGCCAAACAGTAAACTTAATTACTATTTTAAAATACTAAGAAATATTTCTTTTAAAACTTAAACTTCAGCCAAGTATGATGATTCAGTCCTAACACCTGGCTACACACAGTGAATTCTTGTTCATTTTCGATCCAATTTTAGGGCAAAGACTAGTTCAGTTGGTAGAGTGCTTGTCTACTATGTTTAAAGTCCTGAATTTGGTCAGTATTCACAAAGCTATGGTAGCTCAAGCCTGTATTCCCAGTCCTCAGATGGAGGCAAGAGAACCAAAAATTCAACACCATCCTTACCTACAAAACAACCTGAACTACATACAGAGGACACCATCTAAATAAAAAGGAACAGGGCTAGAAAGATGACTCAAGGCTTAAGAATACCTATTACTTTTACAGAGGACCTGTGCTGTTCCCATCACTGACTTAGTAAGTTTCAGAATCACTAATACCTCCAGCACCAAAACATAAAAAGAAACCTCAGAAATAGCAAGGTAAAAAGCCCTGATTCGATGATTTCCACCCTTAATCCAATCAAGCTGCTAAACATAAAAAATATTTTTGGTTACTCGTCTTATGATCTTAAAACATTCAAATTCAAGCCATGCCCCAAAGTAGCTCAAGTGGTATGTATTAATTTGGTGTGCATGTGAAACTGAGGATGGCCCAGTGACTCCCACTTCCAAATACTAGGCAAACACTCTACTCCAGTTCTTCATCTCAACCTGGTATTTATGTCCATTCATTCTTTCCTTCCCTTCTTTCTGTTTTGACAGGGTCTCTCTACATAGCCCTGGCTGTCCTAGAACTCATTCTGTAGACCAGGTTGATCCTCAAATTTACCAAGTTCCACCTGCCTCTGCCTCCTGAGTGCCGGAACTAAGGGGATTTATCACCCTGCCCAACCGTGTGCATAATCTTTTATTTTCTAATCAAGGTTTGCTCAAAGTGATGGTTGCCTCTTCTAAAATAGCCGACTTCTCTTTTCCTACACAAAAACCCTGCCATGCAACATTAATAAACTCAACTGTAAAAGAGTAAGTATCATGACCCAAAATTGAACTGTTTATTTTCCTACCTTCACACTGGTTCCTTGGAAGAATCTTCCACCTTGTTTTTATCACATTTTCCAGAATTTGTAGTCCATAATACTGAAAATTGGAGAATAGAATTATGTGAGTATCTTGTCATAGGACTAGGACCTTTCAGGGCTCACAAATGGACAGACACACATTTATAGCTAATATTTCAAAAACATTATGCTATCAAGTTTAATTACACATATTAAACAAGGATCTATTCACCCATAAGCTGAAATTTCATGCATTTTCCTCATTTTACTGTTTACTACTCTATGTAACGTCCTGCTGTTTATACATGCTCACACCAGGAAGAAACAAATAAAAAGCCCTTTAGCAGTCAAATGGGCTTATCTGTAGAAGGAAAAATAACAGCCAGATATGAATTCTCAGCATAAGACTGCTCATAGGCTTGCATACATTATTAACACAACCAGGCTCCTAAATTTAGTAACTTGAATGCTGTCAAGCTCCCTATTCTCCTCTAGGAGCTACAAGCTTGCAGCCATACATGAAGTGTTCCCACAGATAACTTTCTACACAAGTGTAAGCGTCTCTGGTGTGTTACTTAAGGAGCAGCAAGACAAACCCACAGGTTCATTTTCAATTCTAGCCCCACCCTTATGCAGTTTCTATTTCTACTAATTTAAAGATAAACTTTTGTGCACAGTCAAAATAAAATACAAATGCATGTTGCAATCTGTGTCTACCTTTCAGGTATCCCTTTATAAACATGGAAGCTGTAACTACATATGTGAAAAAGTTAAATAACAGAGACCACTTTGAATCCATTTCATCCCTTCTGCTGATTATGGACAATAGTCAACATTTGAGAATTTATAATACTCTAGGATTTATTACCTAAATTATTATTGGTCATTATTATTATTACCAATTAGTGTAAATAGGCAGGAGGAAGAAAAGGAACCAAAATGCATTTTATTTCACCTCAAGAATTAGGGATTCTAAGAACTGGCTATTAATACCTGAAAGGTAAACTCATCCAAACAGACATAGCCTCAGATTGCAAGTTTTGGCTGAGAATAAGAGTTCATCTTTAAAATTGTTAGTCATTTACACAATAATAGGAGCATTAGTATTTCAACCAAAGGGATCATATAAATGCTCATTTTAGTCAAAGCACAATATAGACTGTCCCAAACTACATTGTGTTCAAATGTTTTTGCTGTTTTCTCTCATTTTAATATTTTATACCTTACAAAAATAATTCCTCTGTAATCTCTACCCAAACTCTACATTTGCAGAACATTCCTTAAAGTCTTCTAAAATAAGAACAAGGCCAAAACAAATTCTGATGTTAAGAACTTAAATGTCACTACAGTATTTCCCAATCAGCAGTAGTAAAGCTCACTATCCTGGTCATTAGTTGCAGAAAGCGGGTGCTCATATGCATACAAAGACAAAAGTTTCTCTAAGTTAGCATAAAAGCTATTTCCCTGAAGAACCCAAAGAAAAAAAAATCAAGGCAGAACACCATTGTGCTACAAAATGTCCTCTTGCTAATAACCAATTAAAAAGACTCACAAAGCACCAAGGAACTAAACAACATAGTCAGACTTAAAAAAAAAAAGACTTTGAAGATATACTTGACCTAATTTTTATTTCTCAACTGAAAAGGCCCCCTTCCATTACTATCATATTTATCAATTTACTCACCCTTTACTAACATTCTCGTTATGTTGTATTGATTTACTAGCTCCAGTCATTTCTACAATTACAAAAGTAGGATCAGCTTGCTGAACACACAATTCATATTTTAAAACTCCCTAACAAAGAGGTTGAAATAAAAGCATCCCACACACGTGGTCAAAGGAACATACACGGTGTGTCCATCCTACAGTCTAAGCTCTAACCTCTCCTCATTAAAAACAACTCTGTGTATGAAACTTAGAAAGAGAATTCTTGTTCCTTTGGGAAAATAATGTTCTTCATAAATGTGAAGTGACAGCCAGTCCTTAAAAAAAAACAAACTAACAAAAAATTAAACACCTACTTCTACTTTAAATCTCAGAACTTGAGCTATCCAATGCTGAGCTATGAAGATGAGGGACAGATAACAGCAAAGACTACATGAAAAAACAAACGCATGAAATGATCCCTATGGCAGAAATTTCTGAGCCCTTAGAAATACTTATTTTATGCATTGAGTCCCCCTTCCCCTCCCACCACCCATAAAACAAAAACAATTGATGAACAGAATTCAGTTAAAGGGAATCAAAAGGGTAGACCTTGTGGAGGCCTGCCGTCAAAGCCTAGCTGTGTAGTTGCACAGGAAGACACCCCTTTTCTTCCTATTACAAGCAATCAACATAATGGAACATTATGATTAATATCAGGTAGTGTTAACATCTTTAAAGAAAAAAAAATGATTGCATAAAAGCCAAATGTCATAGTGCATAAATTTAGCACCAAATCATTTGTAATTTATGTAAATTGAAGAATTCTTTACCTGTTGCTTTCTTTCTGTTCCTCTAATCATCTCATTTTTCACAAGACAAATTTGAGTTTTTAAAAATACTGTTGATAAATCAACTTAAACATTAGTAATGTCTGTCAGTATAAAAAGCAAAATTTACCAGGCAAGCAAACAGGCAAACACTGTTATGTTACTTAAGGTTAGCACTTTGAGGAAGTTCTGGGCTGTATTTTTGCCTTAAAATTTACCAAGATGTCAAAACTAATTAATATTTTTAAACTGTTAACTAACACATTCTGATTTCATAAACAGATGTGCACACGGCTATTTTCTGTTTTAACACAATGTATATCAAGTAGAAGCCTTTTGTGTATTAAACAGAATGCCATGGTATTTTATTACTTTAAGGCGTTTAAAGAGAAGCGTGAATCATCAAGCATTAAACAGTCAAAACACATTTTGATCAACCCTTCTGTTCAAACTCAAGAAAAAAAAAAACAAGGAAAAAAAGCCCTGAGTTATAACATTTTCAATTGCAAATAAGAACTGAGTGCTGTCTCATTGAAAACACTGGTACCATGGAGTTTTAAGGGTTTTAAGCTGTCCACACTTACTGGGTATTGATGGTGCCTAACCTGTATTATATTGATTACTTGCCCAAAATAATTTGTCAAGTCTCATCTCTGAATAACTTTTAAAACTTATGCTACTAAGACCTATATACATGCTCTAAAAAACTCCCACCCACAAAAGGAAAAAAAAAAAACAAAACACCTTGCATACTAGTCCCAATTACAAAAACTTCATCCATAATTCTTAGGACTATTTGCAAGAATTAATTCTAAGGTCTAGAATAATTTTGAACTTAGCAATATAAAATGATTTGGTAACAAATGCTAATACTAAAAATGAGATACCTTCCTCAAAGTTTATGACTGGAAGAAAAGAATAACAGATTTTTAAAACCACCACTTGCTTACTTTCGTGTTCATGTTCTGCGAAAACTCCAATATTGTGTCGACGCGTGTCCAAGCATCAGGATGTTCCTTTAAATGTGTCAGTACTTCTTGAGCCATTCTTTGCTAAAACATTATACAAAAAGAATTAAGCTACTGTGTTCTTTAGAATTCATTAAAATGTAAAGTACAGAGAAAGGCACAAACTTAACAGCACAGTGATACCTCTACCTTCTGGAAACAGTTGAGAGATGAACTATTCCAGAAGTAAAAGCTCATCAGGCTTTGGGGTACAGGGTGTAATCTCAAGTACTTAGGAGGGTAGGATAAGGTAAGATTCCCTAGTTCTCTATTACCACTCCATTAGTGAGCTCATGCCCTGGAGAGCACTCATTAAGTGAAGGCATTACCACCAAGCCTAATGGCACATATTCATCCCCAGAACCCATATGGTACAGAGGATCAGCTCCTGCAGGCTGTCTTCTGACCTTCAAATTCACAAAGACACAAAAGATAGACACTTTTTTCTTTTTTTAAAAAGTCACAGGCATGCCTCCAAGCTTAACTCTAAGAACACTGAGATACATGGCTTCTGAATTCAGAGACAGCCAAAGCTACAGAGACCTTATAAGGAAAGGGGGAGAGGAGGGATTTTTAGAAAGGTGAGAGAGAGAGGGGGAAGGCTTTAATTTGAAATACATCAGCCTTTTTCACAAATCTGGTTTATTAAACTGAAATTGCATTTAATCAAGGAGGGGTTTGGTAAGAACTATGTGGCAAAACACAAGTTTAAAATAAAACAAGGCCCCAGATTCACTGTCTAATATCACAAAAGGAAAGCAGGAGTGGCAGAGGATCTGTGAGTTCTGAGTCCAACCTGGGCTACCAGAGTTTCAAATAAACAGAATATGTAATGTCTTCTGCAATTTGTCTTTTGCGTTTAATGTGGTTTTAAAGATCTATCCATGTAAACATTACTATGTCTAGTTTCTTTGGTTTAACCATAACCCATTTTCATAATACATTTCACCAAAGTCTGTAGTCTAATGACAACTTAATCTTTTCACATTTTTTGACTTTGTTATTTTGTAGCTAAACTGGATCCTTCCTCCATTTCTACAAATCTATATGCATGAGACAGGCATGGTGGTATTAACCTGTATTCCAGCATTCAAAAGGCAAATAAAGTAAAAATAAATCTACAACAAAAAAGGCTAAAGCAGAAAGACTGCCAGCCTGGACCACCACAGAGGGACAGACTTTGCTTCAAGAAAGGGGAAAAAGAAAGGGAGAGGGTTTATTTTGAAGTAAGCAAACATAACCATTATTTATTATGATCTTACTAATCAATATATACTTTTGGAACCAAGCAAAATGCACACAGCAGTAATCCTAGAAATTGGGGGGTACACATAGTAATCAGAAGAGTGCTTTGGATCCCTGGGCTAGTTGGGAGCCACCATGTATGTGCTGGAAGCTGAACTTGGATCCTCTGGAAAAACAACTAGTGCTCTTAGCCTCATAGAGTGAGTTTCAGGACAGCCAGAGCTGTTAAACTCAGTCTTGAAAAACAAAACAAAAACAGCCAAAACCACCTTTTAGCATCTGGAGAGATGGCTTAGAGGTTGCAGGTTCAGTTGCCACCATCCATATTAGGCAGCTGACAACTGCCTCTAACTCTAGGGACATCTTCTAGCCCGAGGGCATGCGCACACACACCATCCTTTAGAAATATACTCAACAGACATTGTGGTTCTAAAACTCACCCAAAAGCAACTGTGGAATTAGGAAGAACTGAGTTACCTATATCCTACCATGAAGATCTTGGGTTAGAAGTTAGGCAAAATTGAAGGAGTTTTTTGTTGGTAAGGTATTTAAGTGTTTTGTCTATGTGTGCCACAAGCATACTGTGTGCCTGATGGCAGAAGAGAGCAGCAGATCCTCTCTGCCTGCTATAGATGACTGTGAGCTTTCAAACGGGTGCTGGAAATGAACCTGGGTAGTCTAGAAAAACCAACACCTCCACTCCCTTTTTTTTTGTCTTTCGAGGCAGGGTTTCTCTGTAGCTTTGGAGCCTGACCTGGAACTTGCTATGTAGACCAGACTGGCCTCAAACTCACAGAGATGTGCCTGCTTCTGCCTCCTGAGTGCTGGGATTAAAGGCATTAGCCACCACCGCCAGGCCCTTGTTTTTCAAGTCAGGGTCTAGCTGCGTAGCCTATGTTGGCATTGTCCCTGTGGATCCTCTTTCCTCATTCTCCAGAGTACTGAATTACAGGTAGATATACCATGGTGCCCAGCCACTTATGTACATTTCCCATTTAGTTTGTCAAGGGACTTACTAAGAAGGTATACATCTGCCTGTCCTAAGAAAAATTATGAAAAACAAATGAAGCTACAACAATCCTCTTGCTTCTGCCTAAGATTATAGATGACCCCTACCTCACCCGGCGTTGGGTAGTATCTATCTTAATGTTCTCCCTAAGAATAACTGAGTGTGAACTTGTAACAAAACAGTACATATCGTGAATCTTTACCTAGTAAAACTTACTTGGTCCTACTACTGCCAGCTCTTTAGGATGGCCTGAAGTCAAGGTCCACTTGCCTCAGTCTCCTTCCTGAGTCACACTAGCTTCAAGTGAGTCAGGTCATTTGATGTGCAGAGTACTTTCCATATCATAACCTTTGGTTCCAGTCCCCACAGATAACATGTGCTTTGCTACTGGTTATAACCTCACACTTCCAAGTTAACAGCACTATTTTTACCAGTTATCTTCTTTATTTTGCCCTATTTCCCATTTTTCTTTTCTTTTATTTTTTTGGTTTTTCGAGACAGGGTTTCACTGTGGTTTTGGAGCCTGTTCTGGAACTAGCTCTGTAGACCAGGCTGGTCTCGAACTCACAGAGATCCGCCTGCCTCTGCCTCCCGAGTGCTGGGATTAAAGGCGTGCGCCACCACCGCTCAGCCCCATTTTTCTTTTAATAGATTTCTATTACCCTAATATCTCAAAAGGGTTTAAACAAAACAGTAACAAAAAGAGGGAAGGTAAAAGCAAATTTCTAGTAAAAGCAAAAGCATTTCTACTCCTTAGCAATAGAAGAGTTCAAAATAACCAACAGAACACAACATTGGAAAACACACCCACTCTTCACTCTTTTCCTTTGGGCTAACTGGCTAAAAATAGAAAAATACCTAATATTTTAGTACTTTTAAAATTATGTGTATATGGGGGGTTGCATTTAGTGCAGTAACCAGTGAATACCAGAAAGGGGGCACGGGATTCCCTCAGGGATCTGCCGAAAGTGGGCGCTCTGAACCACTCAGTCTCTGGAGAATAGCACATATTCTTGGCTGCTAGGCCAACACTTTAGTCTCCAACCATTACAATTTAAGAATCTTACCAAAATCCCCATGCAGGCAAAAGTTCTGTCTATAAATTATTTCATGCTACAAAAAAAAAATTGTAGGTTCTGACCATTTATTTTGAAAAATATATTTTGTGTTGCTGGGCACAATGGCATCTACCTTAAATGCCAGCATGCACAAGCAGAGGCACATTGATTCGAGTTTATGGTCTACAAAGCAAGTTGCAGGCTAGCCAGAGCTATATAAACTGTCAGAAAAAAAGAGAAAAAGAGAAACAGACATGTAACTTTCTAGGCCTGTCCCTAGTGACCTACTTCTGTCCTCTGAGGGAGGACAACCTCACAAAGATAGCTAATTGCATTGTGCACAGCACTGACAAGGGTCTGAATGGTACATTAGTATCAGCAGCCTATCAAAGGTAAGTCATTTAAACAATGCTTATTACAAGCTAGGATCCATATCCCAAAGTGCATAAATTTTATTTTACATTACTTAACCACCTATTACAAGAATGAAGAAAGCAAATGATCACATCAAACCATGCTTAAATCCTTTCCCTGAGAATACACGCCAAAATGCATCTTTCCTTTTCCATTTCTACAACACTGGGGTTTGAACCAAAAGTCTCATGTCACTGAATTAATATTTTCAGATTTTTCTAAACTATGAGACAGATCCCACTAAGTTACACAGGCATCCTCAGCGTTCAGAGCTGAGATTATAGAGGTCTATACACCACTAAGTGACTTAAATAATACCTTTCTTTTTAACCAGCATGTCTGAAACAGATCCTTTATAGACTTTATTTTATCACTAACCTTCCAAAATCTTGTAATATAGGCAACATTTTGTACATGGAGTTTAAGGATACAACTAGGGAATCTATGAAGAAATTAATTAACAAAGCAGAGCATGATAAACGACATTTGCATGCAATCTCACTACTGTAGGTGGAGGCAGAAGATCATGAATTCAAGAGCAACTTAAAGCAATCTTCCAAGTTTGCCTCCTAAAAACAATAAAATATTGGAGATAATGCTCAGTTGGTGGAATGTTTATTGCAGAAGCCCTGGGTTCAGTCCCAGCACTGCATAAACCTGGCATGGTGTCACGTCACTGTAACCCTAACATTCTGGAGGTGGAAGCAGAAGAACCAGAAGTTCGAGGTCACCCAGAGCTGCATTTGTAGTCTATTCTCACATTTTCCTATGGTATAAGATCCCATTATTTAAAAAAAAAAAAAAAAAAAACAACAGTTAAGTCATGTAATAGATAAAATTTTCTACACTTGACTTGTCAGCTTATTACTGGAAATAAAGTCCTTTACTTAGAAAAGCTAGCCTATTGATCTCATAAACAAAAAAGCTTATGCTGGGACTAGTGGTGATTCAAGCCTTTAATTCCAGAGAGGCAGAAACAGGTGGATGAGTTCAAGGGCAGTCTGGTCTACAAATTGAGTTTCAGGATAGTCAGAGCTGTTAAAAAAGATAAACCCTGTCTAAAAAACCAACCAACCAACCAAACAAACAAAAAAAATGATGACAATTTCTGTTGCGGTTAAGTTATCATGTGATTCAGTCTAGCCTTCAACTCTGATGCCCCTGTTCCTACCTTTTCTTTCTTTTTCAAAACAGGGTCACTCTGTTGCCCCGGCCATCCTGGAACTCACTCTCTCTGTGGACCACGTTAGCCTTGAACTCAGAGATCTACCCGACTCTGTCTCCAGTTCAGGATTAAAGGTGTGTGTCACCACAGTCCAGCTGCTTCTACTTTTCTGAATCTTTTAAATCTCAGTACTTAGAAGGATTAGGCCAGTCTGGGCTACAGAAGTTCAAACCAGCAAAACACCCACAGCAAAAATTTCATCTCAAAACATAAGGGGCAGGGGCATAGCACTGCAGAGATGGTTCACAGTTAAAAGCACTGTTGCTACTCCTAGCACCTACCAACACGGGAGCTAACAATCCTTTGTAACTTGTCTTAGGGACACACATGGTTCATACATGTACATAGGCATGTACAAAAGCATTCCTACATGTAAAATAAATCTCTTTTTTTTAAAAAAAAAAGCCCATGGCAAATTTTAATCTTTGCTCATATGTTTTTAAGTCCTAAAATTTTTTAGATTTTTAAGTTTTATTTTATGTGTATGAGTGTTTTGCCTACATGTATAAATAAGCACCACTCTCATGCCTTGTGCCCTCAGAGGTCAGAAGGAGGCATCAGATCCCCTAGAGCTAGAGTTCAAGGTTGTTAATGAATTACCATGTAGGTCCTCTTCAAGAGCAACACGCTCTTTCTCCTAACTGCTGAGACAACTCTCCAGCCCTCCCTTAAGCTCTCTTTATATAAAGTTTATAAACTGTATGATAGTACCCAAGGTCAGACAAAAATATCTTTTTTTTTTTTTTTTTGGTTTTTCGAGACAGGGTTTCTCTGTGGCTTTGGAGCCTGTCCTGGAACTAGCTCTGTAGACCAGGCTGGTCTCGAACTCACAGAGATCCGCCTGCCTCTGCCTCCCGAGTGCTGGGATTAAAGGCGTGCGCCACCACCGCCCGGCTAGACAAAAATATCTTAACAAGCCAGACTTGCCGAATACCTTGGGAGTCCCAGGACAGCTAGGGATACACAGTGAGACCCTGTCTCAACCCCCCAACTCTCCACCCTCATTAAAAAAAAAAAACAAAAACAAAAACACACACACACACACACACACACACACACACACACACACATACACACACACACAAAACACAATTAACTTCCAGCATAAATTGTCCAAGAAATCAAACGTTTGGAAACAATATTTGCCCTGTTAGATGTGGTCGTTACAAGACTGTGGGATCAAAAGCATGTTTGAGATAGTTTCCAAACCTGGCACGCACAAGACACCGTCTTTAATTCTAATCCTCCTGTCTCCCTAGTGCCAAGATTTAAACACACACACACATCCAATAACAAAAAACACTCCAAAGCCACAGAGAAACCCTGTCTCGAAAAACCAAAACAAACAAACAAACAAACAAAAGACCACCCAACAACAAAAATAAAAAACCATGTTCCACCATGGCCAACTTTTATTATAAAAGGATTTTTTCTTTTCTTCTTTTTTTTTTTTGCTAATTTCAGAACATTTAAATCAGAAGAAAATTAACTTTCCAAAGTGGGTTCTCTCCTTTTACCAGGCAGGCCCCAGGGACTAATTCAGGTTGTTTATACATCAGCAGGCCAACTGCATAGAACTTTACTCAAAATTCTTCTGTTCAAACCCAAGATCCTCCTGCCTCTGCCTCACAAGTGATAGGACCACAGAACAAGCACCTATATTATAATTAAGTCTTAAATCATCAAAATATAGCTTACTGTGAGATAATTAACTTCACTAACAGGACTTCTTTTACAACAACACAAATTAAATGAACTAAAATTCATATTGCATGGAACTCACTATGCAGTGAGGTCATCTCAAACTCAAGAGATCTTCCTGCCTGTCTGAGTGCAGGAATTAAAGGAGTGCACCACATCTGGCTCTTAATCGAATTTCACATAAGTATCTGAAACACCTGCAATTTCAATGTTTAAAAAACTGGTAGTAGATAACAGCCTGCCTAGTGGCCAAATCTGTCCAATCTGAATCTCACCACCAGAATCCATAGGACAGAACCAAGTAGTTCCCCGACTTCCACATCTGTAATCGGGTAGCTCACAACTGCCTTTAACTCCAGTTCCAGGATACCTGGTTTTTAAGGGCACCCCTACACCCACTTAAACACAATAAATAATACCAGCACTCCGAAGACAGAGGCAGGTAGATCTCTTAAAGTTCAAGGCCAGACCTGTCTCAGAAATCCTAGGGAAAAAACAACAAAAGCTGGGATGGGTGGCAAATACCTTTAACCCTTTAGCCCTCACGCCTACATATAAGCAGATCTCTGCTGAGTTTGGGCCAGCCTGCTCTACAGTTAAGACTGTCCCAAAAGAAAAAAAATATAGAAAAAAAAAAAAAAAGACAAGTCTATTCCTAAGTCTCCTTCTTGACCAGTCTAATAATATTTTTTCCAGACTGATTCTCATTAGTAAATAACTCCAAATTTATAAATTATAGAATACATTTTATATTAAGGAGAAAAACTCAACTACTTTGTTACATTTTAATAACTTCATAAAGTTTTAATCATCTACATTACCTGGGCTCCTTCTCCATGGTATAAACAATTCACCACATTGTCTAAGAGGTTGATATCCAGTTTTTGGCTGAAATCAAGCAGCTGACGAGCTGCATGGTCTGCTAACATTGTCATAATTGCTGGCATAGATTACTGGAAGAAAAAAAAAGTGAAGTTACTTAAGTTTGGACATCAGCTAACACACGATCTATCCGAGTAATTTTACTTCAGCACTATTCACACAAACACTTAGAATAAAGACATTTTAACCTAATTATTATGAAATTAGTAAAACAAAATTATTAACAAGCTATTCTATAACTGCATTAATAAGCCCATTGAACTTTCCTAGTTACATTTCCCACTTACATTTATAAAATTATACCAATCTAATTTTCAGGTGAACCCATCATAATTCCAGAATCCTTTTTGGGGGTAAGGGTGTGAGTATGGAGGGCAGAGAGGGATTCACCATCTAAGACACCAGTCTCCCAAGTGCTGGGACTACAGGAGTGTGTGACCATGACCAGGTTATCTATGGGTTCCTGATTGTCTGACTTTTCTAGTTTTTGTTTTGTGGTCAGAGAGAGAGAAAGAAGGCTGCCCTAGAACTCGCCTGCCATTGTCTCCCAGAGTGCTGGGAACTAAAGGTGTGCACCATCACTTCCCAACCTTGAACTTCTACTACCACCCCCCTCTCCAGTTCTTGTTTTACAGAGTGCTAGGGAAGGCATGCTACGCAAGCACTCTACCTTTATGCCCAGCCCTCTTAAAAGTTATTTCAATTTTTTTTTCCTTTTTTCTTTTTTTGGTTTTTGGAGACAGGGTTTCTCTGTGGTTTTGGAGCCTATCCTGGAACTAGCTCTTGTAGACCAGGCTGGTCTCGAACTCACAGAGATCCGCCTGCCTCTGCC
>NW_004949107.1:9292454-9301158 GCF_000317375.1 Microtus ochrogaster | reverse complement strand
GCTAATTCTCACATATTAATTTAGCCCATTTCTAATCATCTTCATAGCACCGCTAGGTGCGCTTACCAGGAAGATTCTAGCCTACGTCCATCCTGGGTCGGAGCTTCATCGCGTGTGCCTGGGAGAGGGGAACATGACATCTCTGCTCCTGAGAGCAGAGCTGTCGAGTCTGAGCTCACTTCCTCTTCCTCCCAGCATTCTTTTCTGTTTACTCCACCCACCTATGTTTTAACATATCGGGGCCAAGCAGTTTCTTTATTGCTTAACCAATGAAATCAACAGATTGATATGACACTCCCACATCATACATAGTAGTGCTAAGAATCAGTCTAACATATTAGAATCCAATACCCTTAACCCCTACAGAATTTATTTTCTACATTCAAACCACTCAAATACATTACTACTTTCCATTCACATCAAGAGCATAGTATATATCATATGCATATAATCCCAGCACTAGAAGATTGAGACAAAGTCTCTAATTTGAAACAAACCTGGGTTACATCTACTGACAAGTGCCAGGCGGTGGTGGTGCACGCCTTTTGTCGCAGGTGGGAGGCAGAGGCAGGAGGTTCTATGAGTTCAAGGTCAGCCTGATCTACAAAGCAAGTGCCAAAGCTACAGAGAGATCCTGTCTCAAAAACCAAAAATCAAAATCTTCAAGCATATGTATCAAGAGGAAAAAGCACACTGTGAAAACCAAGAATAATTTTTACCACGAATCCTCCAAAATTAGCCTGGACTAGAATAAGACCCTGTCTCAAAAAACAAACAAAAAAAAAAGTAGACTGGTTGTGGGGAAAGGGAACCCTTCTGCATTGCTGAGGGAATGCAAGCTGGTACAGCCCCTTTGGATGTCAGTGGGCGATTTCTCAGAAAATTAGCAAACAACTTTCCTCAGACCCAGTAATACCACTTTTGGGTATATATCTAAAGGATGCTCAATCGTACCACAAGGACACGTGCTTAACTATGTTCATAGCAGCTTTGTCATAGCCAGAACCTGGAAACAATCTAAATGCCCCTCGATCGAAGAATGGATAAGGAAAATGTGGTACATTTACACAATGGAGTACTACACAGCAGAAAAAAAGACAGCTTGAACTTTTCAAGAAAATGGATGGAGCTAGAAAACATTATTTTGAGTGAGGTAACCCAGACCCAGAAAGACAATTATCACATATACTAACTCATAGGTGGTTTTTAAACATAAAGCAAAGAAAGCCAGCCTAATAAATCACAATCCCAGAGAATTTAGACAACAATGAGGATACTAAGAGAGACTTACATAGATCTAATCTACATGGGAAGTAGAAAGTAGAAAAAGACAAGATCTCCTGAGTAAATTGGGAGCATGGGGTCCTTGGGGGAGGATTAAAGAGGAAGGGGAGAGGCAGGGAGAGGAGCAGAGAAAAAATGTAGAGCTCAATAAATATTAATAATAAAATAAAAATGAATAAAAAAAGTCGGGCGGTGGTGGCGCACGCCTTTAATCCCAGCACTCGGGAGGCAGGGGCAGGCGAATCTCTGTGAGTTCGAGACCAGCCTGGTCTACAAGAGCTAGTTCCAGGACAGGCTCCAAAACCACAGAGAAACCCTGTCTCGAAAAACCAAAAAAATAAATAAATAAATAAATAAATAAATAAATAAAGGGTCGGTGGTGGTAAGGCTAAGGTGCTCCCCTGATTATAAGGAATTCTGACTATCCCACCAAAATGTATAGCACTACTGATTCAAACAGTCAATCCTAAGTGGCACTGGCTTTGCAGACCTAGCGAGGGGAGAGGAGCATTGTGGTTCATGCCTCTAATCCCGCAGCATTAAAAGGTTTAGGTCAGAGAACCATACCTCCTACATGGGAGGTCAACCTGAGCAACACAGTAAATTCCATGTCTAAAACAAATTCTTGTCTAAAACAAATAAACAAAAAAGTAAAACCTAAGCCTGTACTTTGGTGAAATGAAAGCTAGGGGGTCAGAAGCAGGTGAAGCTCTGTGAAGTCTGGTCTACACAGACAATTTCAGGACAACCAGAACCACGCAATGAACACTACCCCCAAACAAAAATAAGTAAGGCAACAGAAAAAGTATTCTAATTCTGGATAACAGTTCTGGATAACAGGGGCTGGCAAGATGGCTCAGTGGCTAATGTACTTGCAGCCAAATAACCAGAGTTTAATCCAAGAGATCCCCCTTCCACAATAAAGACCTGACCTCCACAAACTGACCTTTTGAGTGCACACAAGCAAATAAAATATACTGCCAACTCTTCTTGTTTCTGTGGTGCTGAGGGGCTGAACCTTGTAAATGTTAGGCCCAGCATACCACACTGAGCTATTTCTCCCCACCCCTTGGTTTTATCTTCAGATAAAGACTTCCCCAGTTGCTAGCTGGCACTCACTGTAGCACAAGAAACCCTGAACTTGCCATCCTCTGTCGCAGACCCAAATCAGCCTGGGATTACAGGCCTGGCTTGTATCAGTGCCTCAGCAGTAGAATCCTCTTACAAGTAGAGAGCTGCCTATGAACATCACTTATGAGGCAATTCTCCTGCCTCAACTTCCAGACACCATGACTATAGGTTTGAGCCACCACACCTAGCTTCTAGCTCAAAGTTAAATTCTGCAGGGGCTGAAGAGATGGGTCAGTGTTCAAGAGCACTTGCTGTTTTTTGAAGGGAACTGGGTTCAAATCCCAACCCCATATGGCAGCTAACAACTGTCGGTAGCTCAAAGATCTAACAATTCCCACAGACTTACCTACAGGCAAAACAGCAATGCACATAAAATGAAAGTAAAACAAAACAACTGCATAGCATTTAAAGAGGATACCTTAAGTATCCATGACACCTTTTAACAGTGTTTGGAAACCTTCCAGGACCAGGAAATGAATAGCATATTTGATTACAGGTTTTGAACGAGGTAAGAAAAGATGTTTTTAAGATCTTATTTTTTTAGTTCTGTATGTATTTGTGTGGGCATGTGCACCTGAGTGCAGCTGTGTGCAGAGGCCAGAGTGATGTCAGATTTCACCTGAGCTACAGTGACAGTTATTATGGGCCACCAGAATGGGTGCTGGGTCCTCTGCTGGGCCATTCAGTCCAAACCCTCAACTCCCTTTTGAAAACAGTAGTTTGAAACCTATACAAGCAGGGCTTGGTGGTTTAGCCTATATCCCAGTTCCTAGGAGGTGAAAGTGGAGATGTAAATTCAGGACATCTTGGACTGCAGATCCTGAAAGAAGAACAAGGCCAGGTGTGGTCACCCACAGCTTTCATCCCAGCCAAGGCTACAGAGTAAGACCTGTCTCAAAACACATATAAGATCAGTAGTTTCTACATTTTGTTTCTTTGCATTATTTAATTGCACATTTATCCATTGTGCTGAAGGTTTTATTGAGATATAAATTAGTTGCAATAAGTCAAAGATTAGGCTTGGCTCAGTAGTGTTCTACTATGCATGAAGCTCTGGGTTTGGAACCAGGGGTGGTTACGACATGTATCTGCAACCCCACTATTCTTGAGAATCAGAAGATCCAGGCCATCCTCACCTGCAGAGTTTGAGGCCAGCCTCAACTATGAAACCCTGTCTCAAGGAATAATCAGGCCGAGACTAACAGAGGTCCAGAGGATGAACTTCAACAGATAAAGGCAAGAGGAGGGTAACAGGTTCAAGAACTGCCTATGTCCCTATTCAAACCTTCAGGCTGGAGATGACTCAGTGATTAAGAGCACTGGTTGCTCTTTTAGAGTACAAACATTCTGTCACATTGATAAAGACACACTTAAAAATACGTTAACGTAGAGCCAGGCGGTGGTGGCACACGCCTTTAATCCCAGCATTTGGGAGGCAGAGGCAGGCCTCTGTGAGTTCGAGGCCAGCCTGTTCTACAAGAGCTAGTTCCAGGACAGAAACCAAAAAAAAAAAAACTACAGAGAAACCCTGTCTCGAGAAACAAAAAACCATTATTGTAAACTAAAGAAACACGATGCCATCAACCAAGCACTTCTAAGGTAAAAGGCAGGCCAGCAGCTTCATCTACATGAGGCTCAAAAAAACAAACAAACAAAAAAAAAAAAAACAAAACCCTGTGAGAATTGAATGGGCAAACACATCTGTAACCTCAGAGGAGGTGAAAGCACCAAGGCCAGACTGGGGTACACAGCGAGATAGTACCTCAATAAGATGTAAATACTAATATACAAGAGAAATAAATTCCATAAACAAAGAACTATGCTTCTGCCACCTTCAAGGGCCATACATAACAAAGTAAAACAGAATTTTATGGTTAAAAGTTGCAATTAACTTTTTCTCGACACTATCACAATTTACATGAAATAATCATTAGTCAAAGTGCCCCTCAAGTTTCATTTTCAAGTTGGTCATCTTCAAGAGTTCCAATACTAGACTCGTATGGGGAGGGGTACAATCTAAGGATACTTAAATACAGATGCTGGCCATCCTCAGAGCTACCAGTCATCTTCCAAATGACCAACCTATTCTCCTCAACTACAGGGAACCCAGAAATGGCTGCTTTGTGGTCAATGCCAAGTACATTTAGTAGCCCAAATCAAACAGCTTCCAAAACATTCTTTCCACTACCAGGCGAAGACCATGCACTAAGTAAACAGCCATAGAGGGAGAGCGTTCACCAGAAACACCCTTTTTTGTTGGTGTTCCCTAATCCTAAATTCCACTCGCAGTCACTGTGTACAATAGGGAACCATCCACCAAAGCTTTGACTCTAACAAGTGATTGCTGATATACCTTTAATGTCACCTCAAGCAAGCAGCGACACACTACCTACCAGTTGCCACCCAAAAATCTGAGAATCCTAACCAAAGCTTGGAGGTAACTTCACATTAGGTCAAAAACAAGACGCTACAAAAGACTGTTACTTCGGCGTGTGGGCAACCGCCTGCTTCATTCAGTAAGAAACACGCCTCACTAGGAAGGCCCGCCCTCCCTTGGCTTCCCACTGGAACGACTCTCAGCACTTCTAACTATAGCTCACAGGAGCACGCACTCACCCCGCCCATACTCGGAGGAGGCATTCAGACCCGGCGCCTTAAGTTCACCGCCCCATTCTCTATGCAGCATGTCCTCTGAGTGCTCCGAGGTCCCGCCTCGGCGAGTATTTAGTGCAGCCTCTACTACCACCACTTCCTCTTCTCCACCCCAAACTCAAGGGACTAGAAGGAGTATCTGGGAGGGCATCATTCACAGTCGATGATGCTGTAAATGATTCCACCACCAAGAGACACAAGCCCCGGACGGAAAAGAAAAAAACCTCCAACGCGGAACCCCACTTACTGATCCCAGAAAAAATTTTTAACTCATCTTTCCTACTTCTTGTTCCACTACAAAACAACAACAAAAAACCACCCACGAGGCTTTCGAGTTTCCCCACCAGAAGGGACTCGGTAGCCCCTCCCTCCCCCATCCCAAGCTCTCCACCGAGGGGCCACGTGATGCAGGCGGACGTTTCAATGCTGCTGCACTAAATATTTCTGGAAACTTCCACTCCTAATAATTTACAGAGACGTTCCTGAAATCACCCCAACTCTAGCCAGCCCTTCGGACTGAGGAAGCCCTTCCACCCACACGCAGGGGCTCTACCTCACTACCACGTTCTTTGCCTTCCTCCACCGCCACCCGCACACGCCAATGACCCAGCAAGCGCTCCCCTCCCGCGGCCGCCTCCCCGCCTCCATCGACAGAAGCGCTTCCATTCAATCGCAGGCTCCGCCGAGGGCCCCGCGCCCGCCCGCCCGCCTCACCTCACGCCGGCCGCGCCGCCGCCCGACCCTCGGCCCCGAGCACACGGCCGACTTACCCAGAAATTCAGCCAACTGCTTCTTCCTTCCTTGTCCGGGCTTGGGGCGAGGGAAGGTGGGGAGGAGGGAGAGGGGAGGAGATCAAGGTGGGTTTCACAATTTTCCCACCTTTAAAAAAATAAGAAATTAAAAAACGAAGAGAAGGGCAAAAAAAAAGCTCAATATTTACTATTCCAGGGACAACTCCACCCAACACACACTCACGCACACACACGCGCGCACGCACACACACACGCGCCCCACCAAAAAGGGGAATTAATCCGAGGAATAAATGCTCCCGCCCGGCTGGGGAGGGAAGAAAGGGGGAGGGGAGCGGGCCAGTCCGGGAGACAGAGCCCAAGACCCTCCAGCCACAGGCGGCGGCGGTGGCGGGAGCAGCAGCGCGAGTCCGTACGGCCGGGGCCGCTCTGCCGCCAGTTGCAGTCCGGCTCCCCCTACCACACAGGGCTCCCTCGCTCACGCCGCTCCGGCGCCGGGCCCCCCCACCCGGGCTCGCCTAAACTTTCCCCCTTTCGCGTGCTCCTCGGCGGCTGGTGGCTCCCCCCTCCCCCTCGGGATGGTTGCACGACTGCTGCAGCAAAGGCTGGAACAGGCACGGCCGCCGGGGCTGTAGCTACTGTTGCTCTTGCTGATGCTGAAGCTCCCGCTGCTCCTGCCGCGGCCGCTGCAGCCGCTTCTCCCCCTCCTCCTAGTGCCTCAAACTCGGAACCGGTTGAAACCGGTTCAGACTGGGAGATTCCATCTCGGTTGAGTTTTCAGCCCATGGCGCCGCGGAGCGTTTGGAACCTGGGCCTCCGCCCCCAGGCCGCGCGCCCATTGGTCGGACCCTGCCACAGCCGCGCCACCAGCCTACCTCCTATTGGTCCGAGCGCCCGTCAATTCCGCCTCAAGGCTCCACACGAGCCTGCCGCTTCGGCCCCCGCCTCTTTCCAGCAGTGATTTGCCCGCAGAGTGGGGGAGGGGAGGCGGGGCGGGACGCAGAGGAGTGAGTCGGAGGGGTGGGGGGGAGGAGGAAGAGAAGGTGGGACGTAGAACAGAGCCCAGCACAGAAGAGAGCGGAGAAGCCGCAAGGAGGATTGGCTGGAGGGAGCTGTCCGTCAAGTGCAGCCCGCCTTCGCCTTCCCTTCCCCCGCGCGCGGCTCCCCCTCCCGGTCCCTCGCTTGCGAGCCCGGCCTTTCCGGCTCGCCCATTGGCTGGGCGCCTTTGGTGACGGAGAGGGTGGGCCTCGTGCGTGAGCTACAGGCGGCGCGAGTTTGAGCGCCGCGCGCGCCGCTCTTCGCTCGGCTTCCCGTGTTCCCTGATGGCCCGCCCCCCTCGGGCTCCCGCCAACTTCAAGGGCCCTCGGCGTGGGGCCCCAGCACCCGCCCTACCGCCCCTCGGATTGGGTCTGCGCTCTGAACACGGAGGGCACACCCTGTTGTTTCTATATCAGGATAGGCGGAGGCGAGGGACCGGATCGTAGGCCCTGAGCCTGGGATCCATTGTGAGAGGCCTGGGTATGGGCCTTGCAGCTGGGGGGGGCGGGGGAGCGCGAGGAAAACTCGGGCAGAGGTTGGCTTGAACTGTAGGGCGTGCGAGTTTGGCGCCTTGTGATCTCAGAGCCCTGGAAACGGTGGCTAGTTACTGGGTAAGCTACCTTAAAATTTTAACTCCCAAGACTGCTTCAACAAGGAGTCCATCCTAAAAATTAAAACACTGAAATTCCTGTTACTGGTTCAACAACGCATATAGACTGCAGTCCGTGCCAGTTTCTTTCAATTTAGTGCCTTTAATCTGCCACGCTCAGTTTTTCTTTTTGGTAGTTTCCCTTTGTACACTTCTTCACATAGTACAGTCTATGAAAGTCAAACACGTGGCTCCCAAGTGCCAGGTCAGCTTTGCTGATTGGCCTTCCCCCCCCCCCCCAGACAGGGTTTCTCTGTAGCTTTGGAGCCTGTCCTGGAACTAGCTCTTGTAGACCAGGCTGGCCTCGAACTCATAGAGATCCGCCTGCCTCTGCCTCTCAAGTGCTGGGATTAAAGGCGTGCACCTCCAACGCCCATCCTTAGCCCTAATTAAAACAGCCAGCTGCCTGGTGGTGATGGTAGACACCTTTAATTCCAGCACTCCGGAGGTGGATCTCTGAGATGGAGCGAGACCAGCCTGGTCTACAGAGAATTCCAGAACAGTCAGGGCTACATAGAGGAGCTGTCTCCAGGAAAAAACAGAGCCAGCAGCCCACCAGAGGAGGATAAATATAGATTAAGCTAACATGTCCTGGCAGGATGGCACAGGCCTGATATCCCAGCTTTTGGGAGGAGGTGGCAGGAATGCAAGGCCCTTCTCGGCTATAGAGTAAATTCTACGTCAGCTGGAAACAGAAGATCCTATCTCGATACACAAAAACAAATACTCAGAACACAGATCTGACACTGTCTCTGAGGTTTCATTTCCTTCAATAGTTAGAATCAATCCTTCCCCAAGAATACAGATACGGAAATAAAGAAAACTGAGTACCTGCTATCCAGTAGGTATGGAAGATCTTTTGTGCAATGTTCTATTAAATGTTTTATATCCCCATAAATTTATTTTTTTGCAGGAACTACCCCAATCCCACCCCAATTTTATACTACCCCAGATTTCCTGTTTGTTTAGATTAGGGGCTACTCGGCACAGCACAGGTGAGGAATCAGAGGCCTTTGCTGAGTTAATTTAGCATTTCCTTCCTCCCCCTGCCCCACTGAGACAGGGTATTGATGTATAGTCCTGGCTGGCCTAGGACTGGCAGTGGTCATTCTGCCTCTAACTCCCTAGTGCCACCATATGCCACTACTAAATAGTTGCAGTGTCTTTTACACAAAGGGTCAGGATAAGTTGTACAGGCTGA
>NW_004949107.1:9281269-9292354 GCF_000317375.1 Microtus ochrogaster | reverse complement strand
TTTTTTTTTTTTTTGGTTTTTCGAGACAGGGTTTCTCTGTGGTTTTGGAGCCTGTCCTGGAACTAGCTCTTGTAGACCATGCTGGTCTCGAACTCACAGTGATCCGCCTGCCTCTGCCTCCCGAGTGCTGGGATTAAAGGCGTGCGCCACCACCGCCCGGCTCAGGCTGACCTTGAACTCATGATATTCCTGTCTTAAGTGCTGGCTGGGATTACAAGTATATGACCTTTGGAAAAATAGTTTTCTTTTTGTGGCTGGTTGTAGTGGCACAAACTAATGCCAGCACTGGGGAAGCAAGGCCAGCTTGATCTACATAGAGCTCTAGACCAGCCAGAGCTACATAGTGAGACCCTGTCTCAGAAACAAAACCAAAAAAAAAAAAAATAGTATTTTCCAAGTAAGGTGCTTATTATAAGCCTTTAACCCCAAGGCTCAGGAGGCTGAGGCATGAAGATTACCACGCAACTTTGAAACTAGCCTGAAATAAAAAATTAAATAAAACTATATTTGATCATGGTTAACATTTGTGACAATGGTAAAAGATTAAAAGTAAAACTCCCCTACATCTGCCTTTCTCCTATCCTTTTTCTTTTCTTTCCCTTTCTTTTTTCTTTCCAGTTTTTTGTGACAGGGTTACTCTGTGTAGCTTTGGAGCCTGTCCTGGAATTGGAGGCCAGGCTGGCCTCAAACTTACAGAGATCTGCCTGCTGAGTACTGGGATTAAAGGCGTGCGTACACCTCCACCGCCTGGCTCTGATCCTTTTACCCAGTGTCTAGTCCACTGAAGCCTTATTACTAGAGCTCTGTAGCACCCACATACCCTTAAGGAGGGTCTCCTGTAGCCCAGGCAAGCCGGTGCTTGTAAAGGAAGAGTTCATGAGTAATCTAGATGCTGATCCATGAGGCTGGCCAGGAACTGTTGATCTTCCTATCCCCACCTCCTAGTGCAGGGATTATGGCTATGGACCACTATGCCAGCTCTCCTATCTTTTCGATGTCATCAATGATTCAACAGTTTCTTCACAATGGATAATTAAGGTATTTCCTGCTTTCCCTGTGACAAACAAGGCTGCAGTTAGTAATCCCATACATTTACCTTCTGGCACAAATATGGACATATATCTAGGTTAAAGTCCTAAATATTTCGGAATTACAGTGTCAAAGGCCATTACATATTTGTTTTGATAGATACTGCCAAAGTGTTGCCTAAAAGCCTATATCAGTTTTGACATAAGGTCTTCCATTGGTTGTTTTGAAACAGGGATCTCACACACACAGAGATCAACCTGCCTCTGCCTCTGGAGTGCTAGAATTAAAAGTGCCAGCAAACTGGGTTAGAATGAACTTTTTTTTTATTTGTTTGGTTGGTTTTTTTGTTTTGTTTTGTTTTGAGACAATGACTTGGTGTACCCCAGTTGCAGCTCTGGCTGTCCTGGAACTCTGTAGACCAGGCTGGCCTTGAACTCACAGAGATCCACCTGCTTCTGCCTCCCAGGGTGCTGGGATTAAAGGTGTGTGCCGCCACCACCCTACTACACCCCTTATTTATTTATTTATTTATTCATTCATTCATTTATTTATTTATTTATCTATTTCTCTAGATATCTATTTATTTTTTGTTTTTTTGAGACAGGGTTTCTCTGTTTGGAGCCTGTCCTGGAACTAGCTCTTGTAGGCCAGGCTGGTCTTGAACTTATAGAAATCTGCCTGCCTCTGCCTCCCGAGTGCTGGGATTAAAGGCGTGCGCCACCACCACCCGGCCTTACACCCCCTTTTAAAAGCAGAGTATTGCTCCATAGCCCAGGCTGGTCCGGAAATGACTCTGTGTTCGCGGTGTAGGTCAGGATGGCCTTGATCCTTTTATCTCAGCTTCCAAAAGGCTGAGCTCGCGGGGATGTGCAGCATCTGGTAATTTCATTAGTGCTCATGTTTCTGTGCATGTCTGCATGTGCGAGAGTGGGTCCATGTGCCCTTGTGTATGATGTACCTGCATCTTCCATGTACCATGTTCACGCCCAGTGCCTACAGAGGTCAGAAGAGGGCATTGGATCCCCTGGGTCTGGGATTTTCTGAGATGGTTATGAGCCACCTTGTGGGTGCTTGTAAAGAGTCATGAGTGCTACAGCTGCTGAACCACCTCTTCACTCACAGTCGCTGATTGACCTCCACTTCTGCCTGTATCCAAGGATGATATCCTGGTCCTCCTGCTTCTGCCTCCGAATTACAGGTGTCCTCTATCACACTCAGATTATGTGTTGTTGAGGGTGGACCCAGGACTTTCTGCACGATAGGCAAGCATGCTGTTAGCTAAGATCCCCTGACGGTTTGTTTTGTTTTGTTTTCATCTGCAGTACTGGACATTGAATGAGGGGAAAAAAATCTTCCAAGACAGGATCTCACTATATAGTTCTGGGTGTACTGGAACTCATTCTGTAGACCAGGGTGGCCTGAAACTCACAGAGATCCACCTGCTTCTGCCTCCAAGTGAAGGAAATTGTGGGTGTGTGCCACCACACCTGGTGAGGATTTTTAAAAATATTTATTTTCTTTTTGATCTTGTGTATGTATCTGTGTCTCTGTGTGTGCCTCATGTATGTGGGTGCTTTCAAAGACAATGGCGGTGTCCCTCGGGTCCCCTGAAGCACCCCTCAGATCCTCTGGAACTGTAATTAAAGGCAATTGTGAGCTATCTGGCCTGAGTGCTGGGAATCAAACTGTGACCCCGAGGGCCACACCGTCTTGACCACTGCACCATCTCTCAGTCTTGAACCAGAATCTTGAATATGCTAGGTAAGAGCCCTAACACTGACCTGGGTCCCAAACTGACCTCAAACTTAATAAACTTCCTCCCTCAGCTTCCCCAGTACTGAGTTTCCAGGTATGTGCTTCCGTGACTGGCAAGTTATAAAAGATTAGGAATTTGGAGAAAGGGATGATAGCTTGCTCTGACCATTTGTTGTTGAGACAAGGTCTCTCTACATAGATCTGGAGGTCCTGGAACTCACTATGCAGATGGTGGGGCTTGTACTCACAGAGATGTGCCTACCTCCTGGTGCTGGGAGTAACCCAGTAACCCTTGCTGGTCTGGAGCTTATTGCATAGACCCATCTAGTCCAGTAACCACCCACCCTAAGAGGTGATTATAGGTGTAAGTAACCATTCCCCATTTCTTCAGTATTTCTGGATATAGGATCATCTTGCACCCATAGTAGCTGATCATGGTATTATTTTTAAAGGTTTATTTTTTTATTTAATGTACACTGGTGTTTTACCTGTATATGTCTGTATGAGGGTGTCAGATCCCTAGAACTGGAGTTACAGACAGTTGTGAGCCACTCTGTGGGTCCTCGGAATTGAACCCGGGTCCTCTGAAAGAACAGCTGATGCTCTTAGCTGCTGAGCCATATCTACAGCCCCTGAACATTGTATTATAAACGACCGTGAGACTCTGTCTCAAAACCAGTAAAGCATTTCCAGCCAGGCAGTGGTGGTGCACACTGTGATTTCAGCTGTGAAGGAAAACAAGAAGCCATGTCTGCAGAGATTGGTTGACTGCATGCAATTTCAGTGCTGGGGAGAGCCTGGAGTGTTACAGGTCCAAGTTAACTAACTACCTTCGTTAGGCTAGCTTTAGCCTCCAAAACTTCCTTATCTTTCTCTGCAAAGAAACTAACATCTTGTGACTAGTAGATAAAAACTGTTTGGAATCTATTAAACATAGCAGACCACTGGCCTAGACCAACTCAAATGCAGAGAATGTTGTCAGACAGCTGCTTGGGCCTTTAGAAAAGCTTCCCCCATCTTTCTGAACCTGTCTCTCTGATGTACCTACTAATGTGTTTTAAACTTGCCTTAACTTATGACTGTCATTTGTTCTGTATATCTATAAAACTTCATGAAACTGCTTCCACATTGGAATGTGAAATTTGGGTAACCAAAATCTGTGTACTAGGCCATGGCCACTCAAAATGGCTGCAGAATAAACCATCTCTCATTCCCTTTAAGGTGAGAGTGCTTTGTGCTTTTTTTTTTTTAAGTTTACAGTTGTCTTTTTATTTATTTATTTATTTATTTATTTATTTATTTATTTATTTATTTATTTATTATACAATATTCTGTCTGTATGTCTGCAGGCCAGAGGAGGGCACCAGACCTCATTACAGTTGGTTGTGAGCCACCATGTGGTTGCCGGGAATTGAACTCAGGACCTTTGGAAGAGCAGGCAATGCTCTTAACCACTGAGCCATCTCTCCAGCCCCCTAAATATTTATTTATTTATCTGTCTGCATGTATGTCTGCAGGCCAGAGGAGGGCACCAGACCTCATTACAGTTGGTTGTGAGCCACCATGTGGTTGCCGGGAATTGAACTCAGGACCTTTGGAAGAGCAGGCAATGCTCTTAACCACTGAGCCATCTCTCCAGTTTTTCAAGACAGGGTTTCTCTGTAGCTTTGGAGCCTGTCCTGGCACTAGCTCTTGTAGACCAGGCTGGCCTCGAACTCACAGAGATCCGCCTGCCTCTGCCTCCCGAGTGCTGGGATTAAAGGCGTGTGCCACTACCGCCCGGCAAGAGTGGTTGTTTTTAATGTTGACACAGTTCAGTAGATGGGAGTTTGAGGCAGAAGTTATCACAGATTTGAGGCCAACTCGGCAATTTTCAAAAAATTTAATGTTTCAAAAATGAAAAATTAAGAACTGACAAGGTGACTCAGCCAGTAAAAGCACCTTCCACCAAGCCGATGACCTCAACTTGATCCTGAACTCACACGGTAGAAAGAACCCACTCACACAAGTTCTCCTCTGACATACACACATACACAGTTAATTTAAAATGTTATCTAAAAATTATGTTGGCAGCCAGGCAGTGGTGACACACACCTTTAATCCTAGCACTTGGGAGGTGAATCTCTGAGTTTGAGGTCAGCCTGGTCTACAGAGTGAATTCCAGGACAACCAGGACTACACAGAGAAACTGTCTTGAAAAACCAAAACCAAACAAACAAGAATTATGTTGGAAAGATGGCTTTGTGGGTAAAGGTGCTTGTTACAAAACTTGACTACTTGAGTTAGATTCATAGGAAACAAAGGACCAACTCTAAAAGGTTGTCTTCTAACCTCCATACACAAGTGGCCTGCCCTCCCCCAGTTGATAGATACAAAATGAATTTTTAATGTGAAAAAAAAAGCCAGCATGACATTGTCATTGTAATTCTAGCACTTAGGAGATCAAGGCAGGAAGATCAGGAGTTCAAAACCAGCTTTGTAGAGAGGTTCAGGGCAGTCAGGCCCAGTCATGCAACTCTTTAATAGGGAGGCAGAGGCAGATCAGTCTCTATGAGTTCAAGGCTAGCCTGATCTACGTAATGGGTTTCAGAACAGCCCTTAGAACAGCAAAATAGTGAGACCCTTTCTCAAAAAAGAAAAAAGAAAAAGAATAAAAAGCCAGCCCCTCCCAGCCACCATGAGGTTCCTGGGTTGGGCCATTTTTGGGAAATCAAGGATGCTTGTTCCGAGCTCTTGTACTCCGTTCTTCTGAAGCTTCCTCTCCACCTCGGGCCTTTAATCAGTTCACGGCTCTACCTTCCCCATTCTCCCTGCACGAGGGGTTTTTCTTTTTAAATTCTATTAAAATTGCCCATGCACTGGAAAAAAGAAAAGAAAGGCTAGCTTGAGTTACATGAGACCCGATTTCTTTTTTTTTTTTTTTTTTTTTAAGATTTTATTTATTTATTATGTATACAACATTCTGCCTCCATGGATGCCTGCAGGCCAGAGGGCGCCAGATCTCGTTACAGATGGTTGTGAGCCACCATATGGTTGCTGGGAATTGAACTCAGGTCCTCTGGAAGAACAGTCAGTGCTCTTAACCGCTGAGCCATCTCTCCAGCCCGAGACCCGATTTCTAAAATGCAAATAAATAAACAGATCGTTAATTAATTTTAAAAGGGCTGAGGCTATGCTCAGCAGGAGCGCACCTGCTTAGCATGCCTGGCGCCCTAGGTTCAGTCCTTAGTACAAAAACAAGCCCCCAACCCTGTCTGCAGTGTCCGAGTCAGAGCACATGATAGCTTTTCTTTTTTTTTTTTTTTTTTTTTTTTTTTTTTTTTTTTTTTTTTTGGTTTTTCGAGACAGGGTTTCTCTGTGGCTTTGGAGCTTGTCCTGGAACTAGCTCTGTAGACCAGGCTGGTCTCGAACTCACAGAGATCCGCCTGCCTCTGCCTCCCGAGTGCTGGGATTAAAGGCGTGCGCCACCATCGCCCGGCACATGATAGCTTTTCAAAAGTGAAGACAAGCAATAGAAAGTATAATAGTTCCGCGACAGCTGATGTTATGTAGAGAGATCCCGTGTCAAGAAACCAAAAGAAAGAATAAGCATACTAATGGGCTAGAGAGATGCTCAGTGGTTAAGAGCTCTTGTTCCCCTTGCAGAGGACCTGGGTTTATTAGAACCCACACAGTGCTTCACAATCCTCTATAACACCAGATCCAGGGGAATCCAGTGCCCTCTTCTGACCCCCACAGCGCATGTATGGTGTAGATAGATACACATACAAAAGCACATAAATTGAATAAATGGTTTTTTTTAAATTTTTATTTATTTATTTTGGTTTTTTCGAGACAGGGTTTCTCTGTATCTTTGGTGCCCGTCCTGGAACCAGCTCTGTAGACCAGGCTGACCTCAAATTCACAGAGATCTGCCTGTCTCTGCCTC
Source organism: Microtus ochrogaster (assembly GCF_000317375.1). NCBI lineage: Eukaryota > Metazoa > Chordata > Mammalia > Rodentia > Cricetidae > Microtus > Microtus ochrogaster. The sequence continues at coordinate 9,285,642 of NW_004949107.1, read as the reverse complement.
CCAAGTGCTGGGATTAAAAGTGTGTGCCGCCACCACCCAGCTGAATAAATGTTTTTTCAACCACTGAGCCATCTCTCCAGCCCCTGAATAAATGTTTTTTAAAAAGCAATTTTAGCCAGGCAGTGGTGGCACAACTGTCTCGAAAAAAAAAGTGTAATAAATGACTAACTTGGCAACACGTTAGAGGGTTGCAGCTGGTCCAGGAGATGCTGCTGGCATCTAATAGAGGCCAGTGATGGTGTAAAATAACACGAGTCAACCCTTCCCTCAAAAATTCAAAATCCCGTTTTATTCCACCCAAAACATTAGCAGCGGCGCTGGATTGAAATACAGGATGCTTGAAATTATTCTAACCCTGGGAGAAGGAAGGAGGGAAGAGAAAGCTGCCACTCACTGGATTAATTCTTTTCAAACTTTGCCATAAACAGGAACCACCCTGCAGACCTGTGGGGATGCATTTTTTTTTTATTTTCTTCATTTTATTAACAGTCCTCAGAAGGTTAAAGGAAAAAGGCTTTTTAAAAGAGATGCAGTTCAAACACCCATTCCATTAATGCATTTAACATTGCCATTCAGTGTTCTTAGCATATAATATTTTGAACTTGTAGATTATGATAGAGGGCATGTAACAGAAAAGTTTCATTTTAAAGGGTTGAGCTCTAGCTCTGTGGAGTGGGGATGCGTTTTTTTGATCTGGATCTGGCACAAGCCTGAAATTGCACTCCAGCAAACTTTCAGCAATTTGATGCTAGTCCATGGATGATGCTAGTCACTAAAGACCCCTAGACTATGCCAATGAAGTGTCCTCTGGGGTAGAACGAAGACAGAGACTATGCGATTTGAACAGAGCTAGGTATGGTGGCACAAACCTTTAAACCCAGCTCTGGCAAGGCAGCTGGATTTCTGGGAGTTCAAGGCCAGCCTGGTCTACATAGTGAGACCCTGTCTCAAAAAACCAGAACAAAACAAAACAAATTAGAATTTTAGCTAAGCTGAGTACTACAGGCCTCCTGAAATCCCAGCGTCTGCAAGTAGAGGCAGGAGAATGAGGAGATTCAAGGTCATCCTTGCCTACACAGAGAATTTCCAGTTCAAAAGTAAAAGGTAAGATCTTGTCTCATACAATAATTTCCTGGAAGTCACATCATAGTGGTTATTCCTTGTAGCAGTGGGAAATCCAAGTTATCAAAACAGTAGAGGTTGTTGTCATGGCCCTTGGTTATCGCCTAGAGCTTAAAAGGTAAGTTCTTGAAGACACCATAGGATTTGGAGGAATCAAGCTAGAACTGACCACTTCCCTGAGGACTGGCTCTCATAGTATCGGGAGATGTGCCCAAGGACTCAATAGTCCTGTCTGGTTGTTGAGCCAGAGAACCACAATAATGAGCAACCTGGCAAGACATCCCCAGTGGTGATGCGGCACTTTTCCAAACCAAAAAAAACCAAAACAAAACAATACGATTGCCTAAACAAGATCTGCGTAATGACAGCACCCAAATATAGAAAGTAAAAATAAAGGTATATATATATATATTTGGTTTTTCGAGACAGGGTTTCTTGGTGGTTTTGGAGCCTGTCCTGGAACTAGCTCTTGTAGACCAGGCTGGTCTCGAACTCACAGAGATCCGCCTGCCTCTTCTTCCCGAGTGCTGGGATTAAAGGCGTGCGCCACCAACGCCCGGCCTATATTTTTTCTAATAAAAAACAACATATACTTTTCAAGGCCATTTTATAAACTATTTATAGACATCTATATATAGGTATATATAACTAGATATAGTGGGTGACATATGCCTGTAGTCCCAGCCCTTGGGAAGTAGAGACAGGAGGATCAAGAATTCAGGATCCTTCTCAGCAATATAGAAAGCTCCAGGCCTGCCTGAGATATGAGACCTTGTCTTAATAACTAAAATAACATGACAGCTGAGTAAGAACCATATGCTGCACAGGAGGCAGGGACAAAACAAGCCTGCAGCTTTTAATACTAAAAAAACGAAAAAGCAGTGTTGGTCCCCTGCAGAGAGGCCCAGGCTGGGAACTCATGGTCCTTTTTCATTAGCCTCATAAGAGCTGGCATCTCAGACAGGCATGTCCAGCAATAACAATGACTGCTTAGAATGTGTGTGTGTGTGTGTGTGAGTGAGTGTGAGTGTGTGAATATGATCAAAATACATTGCACATATGGAATTCTCAAAGAATTAATAAAACTTATATTTAAATAAAAAAACAACAGAAACTTTTAAAATGACATCAATGTCATCAATGTAAACAGTTCAACCTTTTTCCTATTATACCAGGATACAAACTGTAAAGTTCCCTACCATGTACAAAGGCCTCACTTTTCTGATGGGGAAGAGTGATTCTGCAGGCCAAGAAATTCATGGTATACAGATTAGTCCAGGGCTCCGAAAGCTTCAAGGTCCTACATCTAATTTTCCAAAGGCTCATTTAAAGTGTGTGTGTGAGCCGGGCGATGGTGGCGCACGCCTTTAATCCCAGCACTCGGGAGGCAGAGGCAGGCGGATCTCTGTGAGTTCGAGACCAGCCTGGTCTACAGAGCTAGTTCCAGGACAGGCTCCAAAGCCACAGAGAAACCCTGTCTCAAAAAAAAAAAAAAAAGAAAAAAAAAAAAGAAAAACTAAAGTGTGTGTGTGTGTGTGTGTGTGTCTGTGTGTGTGTGTGTGTGTGTGTGTGTGTGATGCACAAGTGCGTGCACATGCTCTCAGAGGTCAGAAGAGAGGGTCAGACCCTCTGCAACTGGAGTTACAGGCTGTTGTGAGCTGTCTGATGTGGATGTAGGAGCCAAACTCAGGACTTCTGGAAAAGCAACAAGTGCTGTAGCTGATGAGCTATCTTCCCAGCCCCTCGTCTATCCTGGCATTTGTAGAATCTAAGTTGTCCCCAATGGCCTGAGTTGCCTGAGGAATTCATGTTTCTGCTTCCACTATTAGGAAACCTAGAAGCAAGTCAATGGAATCTCTGTTCGGCTGTGTCAGAATTACTTCATAGTAGCAGGGGCTCTAATGTTATAGAAAAATACAGGATACCAAATCTAACCCTTACCAGAAGTTAGCCTCCAGCAGAGTTCTTAGCAATATACAATCGAACATTTAAACAGCTCCACATATATCATGAAGGGTCGCCTGCTCCTGATTGTGGATAGAGAATGTAGACTCAGCCTTTGGGCTTCTAGCCCCCTGCTGTCTCTGTTGAGCTCATCAGGGTCATCTGGATCCTCTGGCTGAATCCCTGGAGTGGGAGTTGATTTTGCATACGCTGTGACCTGCTCAGCCCACCACAGCCTTTCCACACTTTAAATGAGTTCTTTCCTATGAAGCCAAAGAACGGTAATTACCAGGGCAGCTCCTAGGCACCTTATCTGTTTATCCCTGCCTTTAAGTGATAAAACCTGAGATTGAGGCCAGGGTTACTTCTACCCATTTTTCTCACTCATGAAGTAGGATTGGTTCTATATTTTCAAGCATTAAAGCTACACTAGGGGCAAAAGATTAATATATATAGTTGGGAGAAAGATTTTTTTTTTAAATATTTATTTATTATGTATACAATATTCTGACTGTGTGTATCCCTGGAGGCCAGAAGAGGGCGCCAGACCCCATTACAGATGGTTGTGAGCCACCATATGGTTGCTGGGAATTGAACTCAGGACCCTTGGAAGAGCAGGCAATGCTCTTAACCTCTGAGCCATCTCTCCAGCCCCTGGGAGAAAGATTTTGAGTCAGGGTTTCTCTGTAGCTTTGGAGCCTGTCCTGGAACTCGTTCTGAGGACCAAGCTGGCCTTGAACTCACAAAGACCCACCTGTCTCTGCCTCCTGACTGCTGGGCTTAAAGGTGTGCATCACCATCATCTGGCTAGCAAATACATTTCTTCTGAAGCAAAAGTAGCATGAGAAGGAAGGAGAAAAGATAGGGGGGAAATCATTAAATTGACCCAAAAGGAGTCCAGACACAGCTACAGTTATTCCAAGGACTCGGGGCTGAAGAAGGAAGACAGAAAGATCAAGGATAGCCTGGGCTACATAGCAATTTCAGGCCAACCTTAAGGGAGGTGGGAGTGTACTCAGTGGCAGAGCATGCAGGAGTCCTGGGAGTCCCCAGTACTACAAAATAAATAAAGGGCAGAGAAAGAACCAGTGGGGAATGACACAGTGATGGCATTTCAAATTCAAATTGCCTATACTAACTAAAATGTTGAGAAAGAAATAGAATCATAGACACTTCTATGAAGACAACTGACACAAGACCACCAAGGTCTTCTACATGACATAACATCCTTGTACATGACAGAGCACCCTTGACTGTACATGACATAACATCCTTGTACATGACAGAGCACCCTTGACTGTACATGA
>NW_004949107.1:9280285-9281169 GCF_000317375.1 Microtus ochrogaster | reverse complement strand
TACATGACATAACATCCTTGTACATGACAGAGCACCCTTGACTGTACATGACATAACATCCTTGTACATGACAGAGCACCCTTGACTGTACATGACATAACATCCTTGTACATGATATAACATCCCTGACTGTACATGACATAACATCCTTGTATGACATAGCATCCTTGACCATATATGACATAGCATCCTTGTACATGATATAACATCCTTGACTGTACATGACATAGCATCCTTGACTGCCTAACAGTTGAAACAATGGGGTTTACAGCAAAATCCCAAGGTTTGCTCAGGGGACAAGACAACCTTTATGAATACACATCTGTGTTCCAAATTCTGCTTCTACTATAGGAGCTATGTACCTGCAATGTGACAAGAATGAGCCAGGATAAAAATATCTTCATGCCGGGCGGTGGTGGCGCACGCCTTTAATCCCAGCACTCGGGAGGCAGAGGCAGGCGGATCTCTGGGAGTTCGAGTCCAGCTTGGTCTACAAGAGCTAGTTCCAGGACAGGCTCCAAAACCACAGAGAAACCCTGTCTCGAAAAACCAAAAAAAAAAAAAAAAAACTTCATATCTGCCCCATTCTTAGAAAACTTAATGTCATAGGTCAGGTGTGGCGGTACCCAGCTGTCATCCCAGCATGGAGGCAGAGGACGGAGGAACAGGAGTTCCAGGCCTGTTCTGGCTATGTTTGTCTCATGACAAACATAAAAACAAGATGAATCCTAAGAACAACAACAGGCCGGGCAGTGGCAGTGCACTCGTATATAAAATAAAAATTTAGGCAGGGCCGGGCGATGGTGGCGCACGCCTTTAATCCCAGCACTTGGGAGGCAGAGGCAGGCGGATCTCTGTGAGTTCGAGACCAGCCTGGTCTACAG
>NW_004949107.1:9274340-9279840 GCF_000317375.1 Microtus ochrogaster | reverse complement strand
GTCACAGAATTTATGGGATGAATTCCTCTGTCTCTATCTATCTATCTATCTATCTATCTATCTATCTATCTATCTATCTATCTATCTATCTATCTACACACGTATATATATATATAAATGAGTTTATATGGAATTATAAATTATCTATTTATATGGAATTTATTGGAATGACTTACAGGCTGCAGTCCAACTAATCCAACAGTGGCTACCTATGAATGGAAAGTCCCAGAATGTTCTGTCCACAAGGCTGGTGTCTCAGCTGGTCTTCTGTATAGGCTGGAGTCCCGAAGAAGGAGGCTCCAGGGAGGGAATGGATGTGCAGACAAGGCGAGGGCAAGCTGGTGGATAGAGAATGGACCTTCCTTCGTCCATTGTCCTTATATAGGCTTCCAGCAGCAGGTGTGGCCCAGATTAAAGGTGTGCCTTCCTGATTCAGGATCTAGATTTAAGGTACATTGTCTTTCTGCCTCAAGATCCGAATCACAGGTGTGCCCTCCATTTCTGAATTGTAGTTCATTCCAGATTCAGGCAAGTTGACAACCAAGAATAGTCGTCATACCTGCCCAAAGGATTGGGGAGATGACTCTGTGGTTAAGAGCACTTTCTTTTCTTGCAGAGGACCTGGGGTTGGTTCCCACCATCTTTCTGGGGGCTCACAACTGTCTGATACCTTCTTCTGACTTATTCAGGCACAAGACATGTATGTGATGCAATGCATACATTCAGGCAACACACGCGCGCGCGCTCACACACACACACATCCATCCTAGAAACAGTAAAAGCCATATTCATATCCAGTTGTATTTAGGCCATCTGGGTCCAGAACAGAACAGAACACATGTGCACACACCAGCACCAGCTCCACAAGTCCCTGTGGATATGTGTGCAGTCGCTTCACTAGGTCTGGTAACTACTTCCAAAGGGGCTCCCAGCATGCCATTGAAACATGTTTTTGCTACATTTTACTTTGAGTAGACCCTGCATTCTCATGATTCAAGTGCTTAAGAACATTTTCTACTCTATCTGAGAAGTGGAGGCAGGAGGATCTATTTTTATTATTATAGATAATCTATAGTTTATCTATTTGTTTGTTGTGGCATATTTGATCAAACCACTTGAAGGTGTCTCTGTTTTATCTCACTTGCCTAAGACACCTTCTGATTGGTTTAATTAGTCAATAGCTAGGCAGAAGAAGATAGGCGGGATATCTGGGACAAGAGAGGAACTGGGGAAGGACCTGGGGAGGGGAGGTGACTTTCCTGTAAGACACAGAGAAAGTAGGATGTATTGTACAGAGGAGAGTTAGCAAGCCATGTGGCAAAGCATAGATTAATATAAAAGGGTTAATTTAAGTTATAAGAGCCAGCTGGGAACAAGCCTAAGGTAAGGCCAAGCTTTCATGCTTAATAAGAAGTCTTTGTGGCCGGGCGGTGGTGGCGCACGCCTTTAATCCCAGCACTCGGGAGGCAGAGGCAGGCGGATCTCTGTGAGTTCGAGACCAGCCTGGTCTACAAGAGCTAGTTTCAGGACAGGCTCCAAAGCCACAGAGAAACCCTGTCTCGAAAAAACCAAAAAAAAAAAAAAAAAAAGAAGTCTTTGTGCTATTATTTGGGAGCTGACCATCCAAAGAAAGCCTGACTATATGCAGTTATTATTTCTAATTTGTGTGGTGTGTGTGTGTGTGTGTAGGTATATGTGTGTGTATGTGTCTGTGTGTATGTGTGTATATGTGTATTTCCGTGTGGTGTGGTGTGATGTGTGTGTTCTCCTGTAGAGGTCAGAGAATGGCTTCGGGGAGCTGATTTTCTCCTTCTGCCACGTGGGTCCCAGGGATTGAACTCAGGTTGTTAGTTCAGGTAGCAGGTGTCTTTCCCCGCTGAGGTATCATACCATCCCACTGTTTGATTTTTGAAAGAAGGTCTTGCTCTATCTCACAGACTGACTTTGAACTGTGTTGCCCTCGCTATCCTGGGCAATGCCATCTTCTTGCCTCAGGCTTTCAAGTGCTAGGATTACAAGAGAGTTGCGTCATGCTAGGCTCTTGGATATGCCTTTGCCCCTCTTTTATAGTATACTGCTTTTTCTTGGTGCTATAATATTCCATCTAGTGGATATACTAGCATTTGTTCAGCCAATTCCTAGGAAGCCTTTAAATTAGTTCCAGATTTTTGCTTCTTCAAACTCTGCTCTGATGACTAACCTTGTTTATAGATCAGTTAGCATGAGCGCAAATACATCTCGGGAACAAACTCCCAGGAGTCAAGGGGTATATGCATTTGTAATTTTGACTGATATTGCCAATTTGACCTCTAAAAGGTTTGAATCAATTTACATTCCCATCAGCATTAGGTGAGAGCAGCCTTTTTTCCCCCAAAGAGACAGCGTTTCTCTGAGTAACACCTCTAGCTGTCCTGGAACTATCTCTGTAGACCAGGCTGGCCTCAAACTCACAGAGATCCGCCTGCCTCTGCCTCCCAAGTGCTGGGATTAAAGGCATGTGCCACCTCTGCCTGGCAGCAGTTTTACTAACCTGCTGGTAACTTGCCAAGCTGAAGGAGAAAAAATGGCACCACCACATTTTTCTCATTATAAAAGAGGTTGAGTATTTGCCTTCAGTTTAGGAGGTTTTATTTCCTTCTTTCTGAATGCACAATCTTAGCCTGGCTTTCTTTCATTAGTCGATATAATAATAATAATAATAATAATAATAATAATAATAATAATTATTATTATTATTATTATTATAGGTCTCACCATATAGCCCTGGCTTTCCTGGAACTCACTATGCCTCCTGAATGCTATGTGCCATTAGCTTAGTTTTTGATGTTGTTTGTTTGTTATTGCAAATTCTGTATAATGTGTGAGTCTTTACATAGGTATGCACACTTGAATTCTGTGCCCAAGAGGCCAGAGGTTTCAATTTTTCATAGAGCTGGAGTCATGGAGTTGTGAGCCTCCCAGAGTTGGTGTTTGGGACCAAACTTGTCCTCTACAAGTGAACTTGATAGGAAGACAAATGACCTTGGATTTGTGGTGACTCTCTTGTTTCTGCCTTCGATTACAGGTGTGAGTCGCCAAGCCTGACTGTTTTTGTTTGTTTGATGCAAGATCTGCTGTACTTGAACTCGATGGAAACCAAGGTGACCTTGAACTTCTGTTTGTTTTTGGTTTAGTGTGTGTTTGCAGACGACCCTGGAGGACAGAGGTTGACATCAGGTACATTTTTCTATTGCTCTCCACCGTGTATGTGTGTGTGCGTGTGCATGTGAGTGTGTGTGTGTGTCTGTCTGTCAGTATGGTTCTCCAATTAGTGCCTTGAGACAAGGTCTTTCACTGATCCTGAAACAATGTTTTGGCTAAATTTGATGGCTAACAATCTCTGGGGAGCTGGCTGTCTCTTCTCCCAGTATTGGTCATATATGTCTGTTATGTGTGTATGTATTTCTATATATTTATATAGATACATAGTATTTATGTAAATTATATATTATATAAGTGCACACATTTTTCCAATGCTTACAGCTTTTGGAGACAGCGCTGGCTGGCTTAGAACCCGGTGTGTCGACCAGGCTGACCTCCTGAGTGCTGAGATTAAAGGCATACACCACCATGCCCAGCACTAGCTTTTATCTTTATGTGGCTGCTGATGTTAGATCTTCATGGTTGCTGGACAAACTCTACTGATGGAGTCATCTCCCCAGCACTGATCTGCTTCTCTGGCCTCTACTTTCCAGGTCTGAGGGTTGTAGCACACGGCACAGTGCTTGACTCCAAAATACTTCAGTGTTTACCTCAGTTTAATTAGTTAGCTTATCATTTCTAGGAGACGGGTGAAAAGCTGATAAAGAAACTGAGGGGCGACATTAAGTGACCTGCTCAAGGTTAGACAGACACCTAGGAAGCGACCACCTTCACCCTGGACAACCTGACTGCAGAGCCTATGGTGCTTACTCTCTATAATGAAGAAACTCAGCGGCAGAGTGCGCGCCAAGGATGCACGAAACCTGTATCTATTGATAAGTCCCAGTTCTGAAATATTCTTCTAACTCCACAGTCATTTCCTTGGTGACCCCCCAGAGTTCCTTGGGACAAACGCCAGGTTCTCCATGGTGTCTCCCCAGATCGCTCTCAGATATGATCTCTGACTGAATTGTTCTCTGTCTAACCACTTGTTTCTAGATTCACAACCAACCTCAGGAATTTTGCACTTTCTGTCTCTCCTGAGGTTCCTCCTGCCCTTCACTCAAATGCTACATCCTTAGGGAGTCCCTCCCCTGAACAAGATTGCCCTAGATCCTCTCTAGCCATTCCCATGTCCTCTTCTTATGTGACACTTCTCCACAGGAGGGCTTCGACGTTTCCATCTTGTTCGCTGTTACAATTCTAGACCCTAAAACACTGACTGGGATTCTAAGAGTAGAAAGGAGGAATTCTGGCTATTCCCATTAGAATGTCATTCCAGAAGCCTTATTTCCACTTATCTTTTTTCTTTCCCCTGAGAATTGAATCAAGGGTCAAGCAGGCCAGCACTCTGTCACTGAGGTACTAGCTAGTTCCGTCTCATCTGTAAAGAACCGCTGAAGCATCACTGCCTATTGGCAGTCTTTCGTGGCCACCAGGGTGGCTTAGCTTTGCCTCCTACCCCCTACCTGAGCTAAATCCACCAGAGTTATCTTTTTCTATATTTGGTTTTTCAAGACAGGGTTTCTCTGTGTAACAGCCCCAACTGTCCTGGAATTCACTCTGTAGACCTGATTGACCTCAAACTCACAGAGATCCACCTGCCTCTGCCTCTGCCTCTGCCTCTGCCTCTGCCTCCCGAGGGTTAGGATTAAAGGTGGGCATCACCACACTGGACTCACCAGACTGTCTTAATTGCTTGTTTTCTTTCTTGCTCTTTCCACTCTACAACAGTGTCTTTTATAGTTCTAATTAAAGGCCCAGTCAATGTTCTTCTCTTGGGATCAAGAAATTGTGCTCAATAGTGTTTGGGGAAGGAATGAATGAACAGATAGAATTTCACGTGGGACTTTGTAGCTATTACTTTAGATTGTACCATCAGCAGGTGATTGTTGCCTTGACTGGCCTGGAACTCAGAGATCCTGCCTCTGCCTCCCGAGTGCTGGGATTAAAGGAGTTTGCCACCACTGCCTGGCAAGCAGTTGTTGTTTTGAGACAGGTCTCACTACGTTGTCTTGGCTGTATTGGAACTGGAACTTCATCTGCAGAGAAGCCTGGCCTTGAACTCACAGGATCAGCCTGCCTCTGCCTTCTGGGATTGCAAACGCGTACCATCACAGTTAATTGGCCATCTGATTAGTAATTTGTTAACTGTATAAAACTTGATTCAAAGCTGAGCAGTGGTGGTCCATGCTTTTAATATCACACTTGGGCCGGGCGGTGGTGGAGCACGTCTTTAATCCCAGCACTCGGGAGGCAGAGGCAGGCGGATCTCTGTGAGTTCGAGACCAGCCTGGTCTACAAGAGCTAGTTCCAGGAC
>NW_004949107.1:9271069-9274240 GCF_000317375.1 Microtus ochrogaster | reverse complement strand
ACATAGAAACCCTGCCTCGAAAAACCAAAAAAAAAAAAAAAAAATCACACTTGGGAGCTAGAGGCAGGTGGGTCTCTGTGAGTTCAAGGCCAGCCTGGTCTACGAGGTGAGTTCCGGGAGAGTCAGAGCTGTTACACACAAAGAAACCCTGTCTCACAAAACAAACAAACAAACAAACAATCAAAAAACCCAGAGAACCAAAACTAAACCAAACCAAACCAACCAACCAAACAAACAAAAAACCCCAAAGTCTTATATGTGTGTTTCTAAGGTTGATCTCAGGGCTTTAAAGTTTTTCTTTGTTTGTTTTATTTCCCCCCCCCAAGACAGTGTCCCGCTAGTCCACCTGGCTGGTGTTAATCAGAGATCCACCTCCCTTTGTCTCTGAGTGCTAGGATTAACGCAAGCTGCGGCCTCATAGGACAAATGCTCTACCACTGGCCTACATCTCAACCTCCTGTCAACTTTTTAAAAAAACAATTTTTTGTGTGGGGGCTGAAGAAATGGCTCAATGGTTAAGAGCACTGCATGTTCTTCCAAAGGACCCAGGTTCAATTTCCAGCACCCACATGGCAGCTCAGACTGTCTGTAACTCCAGTTCCAGGGGATCTGACACCCTCATACAGACAAATGTGCAAGCAAAACACCAATTCAAATGAAATTAAAACAAAACAGTTATTTGCGTGTGTGTGTGTGTGTGTGTGTGTGTGTGTGTGCACGCGCGCGCGCGAGTTAAAGGTCCTCTGTGAGAACAGCAAGTGCTCCTAACCCTGAGCTCTCTAGTCAGCCTCTCTCTCAGTTCCTCTTATCTCAAGAAGCCCAGACTCCCACTTCTCTTCCCTCAACCGTCTGTGTTCTGGAATTACAGGTAGATGCCCTCACTTGGAGACACACATACACCGCTCTGACAATTACATAAATGGGTGCAGCGCATCGTGATTGCTCTCTTCCCCTTTCTCTTCTCTCCTTCTTTCTTCCCCATCTCCATCACACCCTCCCCACCACCAGCCTTTCCCAGAATCGTGACTTTGGTTTTGTTGCTGTGACCCATTTAGTTTAACCTGAACCGTATATTTGGTCACTGGAGCCGGATGGGGTCACCGGTGGGTGCACAACTGTGCAGAATGACGTCTTTCCCAGCATCTGTGTGGTTGGGCCCAGAGGTGTAGACCCTTGAGCCCTCCTCCACCCACGCCTGACAGTTGATTGATGCATTGTGCGGTGCTAGTGCAGGCACCTAGTTCTGTCATCCTGACTGGATAGCGGTCTTGCCCAGAAGACAGCATTCATAGCTGTCCTCCCGGGATACCAACTGGTTTGCGTCGTTTCTATTCCTCTTCTGAGAAGTTCCTTGAGTTTTGTTATTGTCATTGTTTTGTTTATGGAGACTAGGTCTCCTAGAGCTGTGGTCAGCCTGCCCAAGAGTAACCTTGAACTCTTGATCCTCCGGCCTCTAACTCCCAGAGCTGGGATTATAGGCACACCCAGTAAGAAATACCTTTGTTGCTGAGCTGTGGTGGTGTAGGCCTTTAATCCCAGCACTGGGGAGACGGAGGCAGGCTTTCCTTGATTTTTTTATGTAAAGGTATATGTACAATGTAAATGCATATGGACCAAGACACATATGTATTTTATAAGTACGTATGTATGCCGGGTGGTGGTGGTGCGCGCCTTTAATCCTAGCACTTGGGAGGCAGAGACGGGTGGATCTCTGTGGGTTCAAGGCCAGCCTGGTCTACAGAGCAAGTTCCAGGACAGGCTCCAAAGCTACAGAGAAACCCTGTCTCGAAAAAAAAACCAACCAACAAATAAATGAATACGTATGTACACACAGTGAGGAAGGACGTAAATGTTACACAGATACTAACAACAGAGATGGGACGGAGTCCATAGGTTACTCTTGTCCCTTTCTCCCTCCAGACCACGTTCCCTCTGCCTTCCTTTCTCCCTCCTCCAGCCTCTGCTCTTGGCTCATCGGAATAACAGACTGCTGGCACCTTTGCCCTTCTGCAATGCCACCTGCTCGATGCCCGGGTCTATGAGACCGCTTGTTTCCCATGATCCATGCTAGCTCTTTCAGAACTCCACAAACCTCTGACTGTCTTGCTTCTGCCTCCATGAGCGACCTCTCTCCAATTCAGAGAAAACAGAAGTCCTTAGACGAAGCTTCCCTAGCTTCCTTCTTCTAAAACAACCCCCTCTGTCCACCCATTAGCACTGCTTTCTCACCTATGCTGAGTAGCACACACGCAACTCTTGGCTGGGCTTCCATGTTAATCATCCTCTCTCTCCCTGAATACCAGCTTTTAGTCTTTTTTTTTACATTTGGGGTGTATTTGTACCACAACAGATGTCTGATGTCTAGCAGGGTCTGAGTAAGTACAAGTTGTTTTTGTTTGTTTGTTTGGTTGATTGGTTTGGTTTGGTTTTGGTTTTTTGAGACAGAGTTTCTCTGTGCAACAGCCCTAGCTGTCCTGGAACCAATTCTGTAGACCGGGCTGGCCTCCGACTCACTGAGATCCACCTGCCTCGGCCTCCCGAGTTGGGATTAAAGGTGTGCACCGCTGCTGTCCAGTTCAAAGGACAGTTTTTGAGAGTTGGCGCTTTTCCCTCCACTTTGTAGGCTCTAAGGTTCAGATTCCCCAGCCTTCAGGCTTCAAGAGACCTTACCCACCAAGTCATCTTGTTGGCTTTCTGTCCTTGTTTTGAAACAGGGCCTTAATGTAGCCCTGAAACTCACCACAGAAATGTATAGATAGATCAGGCTGGTTTTGAACTCACAGAGATCTTCAGCAGCTGCCTCTGGATTGTTGGGATTAGAGAAAGGTGTGAGCTGCCACACCTAGCATTCATTTTGGTTTTCTGAGGCACAGTCTCTTGTATTTCAGGTTGACCTTGACTTGATTATGCACACAAGGTTCAACTTAAATTCCTGGTCCTTCTGTTTCTGTCTCCCAGTTGCTGGAATTTCAGGCATGCACTAGTACACCGGACTTTGTATTTGGTTTTTGAAACAGTCAGGCTATAATGCCCTGGCTGGGCTCAAGCTCTCAGGTGTCTTTCTTCTTCCTCCATAGCGCCGAGTCATCATTCCCAACTCTACCTTGTTTTTTTTTTTTTGGTTTTTTCGAGACAGGGTTTCTCTGTGGTTTTGGAGCCTGTCCTGGAACT
>NW_004949107.1:9268657-9270969 GCF_000317375.1 Microtus ochrogaster | reverse complement strand
GCTCTTGTAGACCAGGCTGGTCTCGAACTCACAGAGATCCACCCGCCTCTGCCTCCCAAGTGCTGGGATTAAAGGCGTGCGCCACCACCGCCAGGCCAGCTCTACCTTGTTTTGATTTTGAAATAAGCCTCATGTTGCCCAGGCTGGCTTTGAACTCTTGATCTTCCTGCTTCTTTCTGTCAAGGGGTTGTAGATGTGCCCCATCTGGACAGCTCACCATTGTGCACTGCTCAATTCTCCTTCTATGCTGACTAATGGGGTCCTTCTTCTTGTGTTTATCAATCATTAAAGATTTTCATTTTATGAAACTTCTCTCCAAATATTTTGCTTTACTTGGTGATATATTTTGGGCTAAGCATTTCTTTGTATGCTTGTTTGTTTTGTTTTGCTTTGAGACAGGGTTACTTTGAACTGGCTCTGTAGACAAGGTTGGCCTCAAACTCAGAGATCTACCCGTCTCTGCCTTCTGAGTGCTGGGTGTGTGTGCCACCACCACTGAACTAGGCTAAGCACTTTGTAAGAAGTAGGCATATAGCCGGGTGGTGGTGGTGCACACCTTTAATCCCAGCCTTTGGGAGGGAGAGGCTGTAGGATCTTTGTGAGTTCGAGGCCAGCCTAGTCTACAAGAGCTAGTTCCTGGACAGGCTTCAAAGCTACAGAGTTACCCGGTCTCAAAAAACCAAAATAAAATAAAATTAGAAGGTTTTGCTTAGGTTATCTCCTAATTCTCTCAATCTACTGCTGGGTTGTACTCCCCAGTCCTGCACTTGTGAGGACTGCTGAGACCTGAGCTGGAAAGACGATTTTGCTTCGACAGTGTGTACAGAGCAAACTGAATGTCAGAGGAGGGTTTAAGTTCTGAAGGGGCCCACCAAGGTCAAACAGAGCTCCCAACAAGTGAGTTCCTTCCATCCACCCAAAGGATCCTGTTCTAATAGCTCCAGGAGAACAAACCAGTATAAACAATTCAGCCTGAAATACATCCAAATGTGACCCGACTTATTTTAGTTATTTTTTTTTTCCGGAGGGATTCATATGGTTGATCCTACCTGCAGCTTTCTTCTGAGCCTTTTGACAATCATGATGGGATCAACTCATAGATTTTTGAGTACTTGGGAGCAGAGAAATTGTTTAACGCCTCCCTTTTGCAGACAAGGTAAACATGATAAAAGTAAGTGAAAAATCATGTACGGTCATCGGCACAATGGTAGCCGCAGTTTGGAGCAATTCCTGTTAAATGAGGTGTTCAAATGAGAAATATCCTGATTTCTGACCCATACAAGGAAAAACAGTACTGCTTTTTCAGATGATGAGATTTTTTTTTGTTTGTTTGTTTTTTTTGTTTTTCGAGACAGGGTTTCTCTGTAGCTTTGGAGCCTGTCCTGGAACTTCCTTGGTAGACCAGGCTGGCCTCGAACTCACAGAGATCCGCCTGTCTCTGCCTCCCAAGTGCTGGATCAGATGATGAGATGAACAACAATCCAAAATCAACACACAGAGCACTGTCCCTTTCTTTCTTTTGAGTATGTGTGTGTGATGTGAATATATATGTATATTTGTGTTTGCCTGTGCGTGCGTGTGTGTGTGTGTGTGTGTGTGTGTGTGCACGTGTGTGAGTCAAATGAGTGTGCGTGCCTGTGGAGGCCCAAGGTTGATACCAGGAATCTTCCTCAGTCATTCTCCACCTTGTTCACTGAGTCAGTATCTCTCAGGTGAACCCAGAGCTCATTAGCCAGCTTTTGGCAGTGGGGGTGGGGGAGTTCCTATATCTGCCTTCAGAATTCCAGAATTCCAGAGATGCTTCTGTGCCCACCATACATTTATATGTGTTCTGGAATCCAAACTAGTCCCCCGTGTGCATGAGAAACACTTTAATGACAGAGTCGTCTCCCTATTTCTGTGCTGTCATTGTTTTGTTTTGTTTTTGAGATGGGATCTCATTATGGAGCCCACCCTGATTAGCCCGGAACTTGTTTTGTAGACCAAGCTGGCCTGGAACTCATTGCCTCTGCCTCCCAAATGCCAGGATTACAGGTTTCAGATACTAAGTCGAGCAAAAGCAACTTTCTAGCTGGTGGCCACTGCTGTGACTCTGGCACTTGAAAGGGAAAAACAGGACAATGAGGAGCTCAAGGCCATCCTTAACTGTATAGAAAGTTTGAGGCTAGCCTGGGCTATATGAAAGCCTGTCTTAGAAAAGAAAAAACAACTCCACATCTCAACAACAACAGCAACAACAAAAAAGAATCTTTTCTTTCTTTTTTCTTTTTCTGAAGAATCCTTCCTTCCTCCCTTCCTCCCTCCCTCCCTCC
>NW_004949107.1:9266449-9268529 GCF_000317375.1 Microtus ochrogaster | reverse complement strand
CCTTCCTTCCTTCCTTCCTTCCTTCCTTCCTTCCTTCCTTCCTTCCTGAGATGGGGTCTTGCTCTGCTGTTCTGTCCAGCCCCAGCACTGCAGAAATCTCCCTCTCTCTGACTGTTGAATGCTGGGAATTCAAGTTTAAGAGCAGCTTTCTCAGTGAAAAGATTTTATGATGTCACTGACAAATTTGACCCCCATAAAAATTGTTGAGCAGCAATGGAGTGTGGTCACATATTGTCCGAAATATCAGTGCTTGGGAGGTAGAAGCAAAAGGATCAGGAAAATCAGCTACATAACAAGTTTCAGCCTAGCCTGAGCTATGTGAAATTCTAACTCAAAAAGACAAAATAATAATAAACTAAAAAAGAAACAGAAACAGAGACTACTGGAAATGTCACCTTCTTCATTGCCCCCCCCCCCCCCAGCTCATGGACCCCATTAGAAAGCGGGGCCCGGAGAAGCACCTGGTCCTGAGAGGTGCTTGTTCGCTCCTCATAGCCACATCTAGAATCTGAAGGGATCTTGAAAGCTCCTCCAAGGTGGCTTCTAATCCCCGAGCTCACTGAGTCAATCCCATCCTTGCTGCAGCAGCCCCTCCCAGAACAGAGGTGGAAGGGACCCATTGTTCTGGGCTTCCTCTCTTTGTCCAGGCTCAGCCACTGGCCGGGCACCTTAAGCCAGCGGCCTCTGCTCCCTGTTAGTCTAAAAAGAGCCTGGGGCTTTCCCTGCTTAGCCAGTTAGCTCACAACACATACTCTTGAACCCCTATTTTTAAAACTTCCTTTTCCCCAAAATGAGCATTTCTGTAGTCCCCAGGGACTTTCCCAACTAAGAATAAGCACTGGGATTCAAGCAGAGCATCGGGCTCTCCATGCAGCGGTTGATTTGTTTTGAGACCGGGTCTCACCCTGTAGCTGAGGCTGACTTGGAACTCCTGCCTTCGCCTAGAGTACTGGTGTGTGCCACCAAGGCCAGCTAGAATTCATGTCTTTCTGAATTGTTGTGATACTTTGTAAAATAAAACAAGTAGTCATACCAATTTATTACTTCAAAATTCAAAATCAAACCCAGAATTATCAGATGTGCGTATAAATAAACTGTTGCTGTTTGTTTGCTTTGGGTTATTAATTTGTTGCTGGTTCTTTGTTTTAGATAGATTTTATGATGTGGGATTCCTGTTTGTATGCTGTGAATACCACTGGTGCATAAAGGACTGCTTTGAGCCTATAGCAGAGCAGGGTAGAAAGAGTGAGGTGGGGAAAACTAAACTGAATGCTGGGAGAAAGAAGAAGGAGTTAGGGAGAAGCCATGTAGGCCCACCACAGATGGATGCTGGAACTTTAGCCAGTAAGTCAGAGCCACATGATGATGAACAGATTAATAGAAATGGGTTAAATTGATATGTAAGAGTTAGCCAAAAAGAAGCTACAGCTAAGGGGCCAAGCAGTGATTTAAATAATATGGTTTCTGTGTGATTATTTCGGGTCTAAGCAGCCTGGAACAAATGAGTGGCTTCCTCCTCCTCCTCCTCCTCCAACAAATTGGCACACCAACGTGGCTGACTAAGTCCACTTAAAACCTGAGAGGGCTTGAAAAGGAATTCTAGACACTAAAAAACAAAGTTTAGCTGTTCCCCCCTCCTACGCCATGGGCTTGCTTACTGGCGGCTTGCTGTGGCTCCCTTAAGAGAGGTTTTCCTGATTCAGCAGTAGCTGCAGCTGTTTTGAAATGCCAGCTTTCTGGGTCATGCTGCCATAGTGACCTCTGGCTCTTCCAGGAGACTGATCATTTGAATGGGGTTTGTGAACAATGTGCTACGGCTTGCTTGGTGGCAACATGGACCGGCTGTGTGCCTAGAGATGGGCCATTGTGCATGGCGAACAGGTCCACCATGCTGGGCTGGGTGGGGCAAGCAGAAAGTGCCATATTTCCCCTAGTGATGGCACAGCTTAAGTTCATAAGAAGGGCTTAGCATTTTCTTTTCTTTTTTTTTTTTTTTTGGTTTTTTTCGAGACAGGGTTTCTCTGTGGTTTTGGAGCCTGTCCTGGAACTAGCTCTTGTAGACCAGGCTGGCCTCGAACTC
>NW_004949107.1:9264977-9266349 GCF_000317375.1 Microtus ochrogaster | reverse complement strand
CTCTGCCTCCCGAGTGCTGGGATTAAAGGCGTGCGCCACCACCGCCCGGCAGGCTTAGTATTTTCTAAAATATTTATTTATTATTTATACAATATTCTGTCTGTGTATATGCCTGAAGGCCAGAAGAGGGCACCAGACCTCATTATAGATGGTTGTGAGCCACCATGAAGTTGCTGGGAATTGAACTTAGGACCTTTGGAAGAGCAGGCAATGCTCAATGGAGCCATCTCTCCAGCCCATCAAGGGCTTAGCATTTTAAGAAGTGTTTCTGGTCAGAAAATATTACAGATATGCAATAAAGGCAAATCTAGACATAAAAGACCTCTAAATGAGTCACAGTGTATTTAAAAAAATGTACGTAGGCTTGAGAGAGAGAAGAAAAAGAGTACAAAAAAAATAAAACAAAGTCTTTAAAAAGACAGAGTACAGACAGTCATAGATTAAAGGAGTAAAGATAATAAAATAAATATTAAAAATAAATATTAAAAAATAATAGAGTAAGACAAGCCATATAAAGATGTACTATATACACAGAGTCTAGATTATGTATATTACTATATTTTCTTTGAATGTTTTGACTGTGAAGGAGCTAAGTACAGAGAGACATTTCATTGTATGGGCTGCTAAGCTAAACTAGCATGCGTATTATAAAAGTAAAGGTATTTTGTCTTCAAAATTTGGGTCTAAGGTATATTGCTTTGGAAAAGAGGGTCTCCTTTTGTTTCCACAGAAGATGAGAACCTGTGGATTTGTTCCAGGCTAATGTGGTTTGATGGACCAAGACTCCATGAAAGGTCTCCTTGAACACCCCTCAAAAAAATTACTTCACCCAACTGCTGACTGAGGTGAACCTAGCACACAGGATACACCATGAAAGACTTGATTAACAGTGCCCCCAATCAGCAGGAAGTAGTCTAGAGAACTATGCCCATATTTCCAAATATTGTTTGTAAATGTTTGTTTACATTTAAAGGGGGATATGCTATAGAGATTTGCATTGGTATGGATCTTGGTTTATTGATACAAGTTTAAGGTTAATGTTCTTATACTGTGTATATGTATTTCTGATCTTGATTAAGGTATTGTGTTGCAGCTCATTTAAAAATGTAATGTATAATTAAGAAATATAGGTTAATAGTCATCTATAATAGTCAAGCTTGTAGTCATGTTAGCTAGATTTTCTGGATGTACAGAGATATATTTAAGATAGATAGACATTCTTCAAACCTTTCAAAGACTATAGACTATGGCATTTAAAATGTTTTAAGAACTTAGAATTTGGGGCTGGAGAGATGGCTCAGTGGTTAAGAGCATTGCCTGCTCTTCCAAAGGTCCTGAGTTCAATTCCCGGCAACCACATGGTGGCTCACAA
>NW_004949107.1:9261067-9264052 GCF_000317375.1 Microtus ochrogaster | reverse complement strand
TTTTGGTTTTTCAAGACAGGGTTTCTCTGTGGTTTTGGAGCCTGTCCTGGAACTAGCTCTTGTAGACCAGGCTGGTCTCGAACTCACAAAGATCCCCCTGCCTCTGCCTTCCAAGTGCTGGGATTAAAGGCGTGCGCCACCACCGCCCGGCAAAACCTTTTTTATTTTAACAGGAAAGGGAGGTGATGTGGGCCTCCTCCTCCAACAGTTTTATGTAGCCCAGGCTGCCTTGGAATGCTCTGCAATCTAGACTGTCCTTTAATTTGGAATCCTCTTGTGGCAGCTTCCTGAGTGCTAGGAATATTGGTGTTGACACCAGTGTATGCTCCTCCATTCTAAGGATTTTGATCAATGCATGATTGTAACCCAACACTACACATTTCTTCCTCAAAAATCATAATCAAAAACTAAAACTGTTTTATTACTTATTGTAATAGATTAATAAAAATTGCTGCAGATCCCCAAGTAGCTGCAGTAGCAGAAATGCTGCAGGTCCCCGAAGAGGCAGCAGATGGTGGATCATGTGGTAGCATGCAGGGGGCAGCAGGTACTGAGAGCAGGGACTGCACACAAGACCATGCCTCACGTCTTTGAAGGTGGCTGGGCCTGGGCAGCGAGCCACATGGCGGCAAGTGAGAGACGGATAGGCACGCCATGCAGAGTGAGGTTGGATATTTATTTAGTGGGTCATGGAAGTATGGAAGGGAAGGGGAGAAGAGAGAAGAGCAGAGAGAGAGAAGAGAAGAGAGAGATGAGAGGCAGAAGCTGCCCCTTTGAGAAGGAGATGGAAAAGAGAGAGAACTCAGGGTGGAAGCTGAAGATCAGCCTGTCTCAGCAGATGGGGGAGGGAGTGGGTGTGGCTTGTCTCTTAAAGAGACAGAACAATCATTATACTTATATAAAGAGAGAATCAGGGCTAACTCCCCACCCCCAAAGAAGTGTCTCTCTAAAGAAAGCAAGCAGCTTCCACTCGGGAAATGAATACAAATTTGTATAGAAAGACTCTTCACATGTAGAAATTGATAACTTTGTGAGCATGCTCACTTAGAGATCATGTTTCTTCACATAATACATTGTTTACCAAAGGATGGTGCAGGGCAGGGGGCCGGACTGGCAGTGTCCAGTGTGGGAGTGCACACTTTTAGCCCCAGGATTGGGGAGGTCAAAGCAGGTGGATATCTATGAGTCTGAGGCCAGTCTGGTCTACATAGCCAGCCAGAGTTACCTGGTGAGATCTGATCTCAAAAACAAACAAATAAGCAAAACAAAAACAAACAAACAAAAAAAAAACCCAACCACACAAAGAAGAGAGCCTGCTACCTTTCCAGAGGAACAGAGCTCCACTCTGATGACCACATTGGGTGGCTCACAATTGCCTATAGCGGCACCTCCAGGAGATATGACATCATCCTCTGGCCTTTATGGGCACACACACACACACACACACATACATACACGCTTACACATATGTCAAGTGATACATTTATAAACAGTCCTGATCAGTAAATTACATGATCTTAAAGAAAAGTGCTGC
This sequence comes from Microtus ochrogaster, assembly GCF_000317375.1. Taxonomy (NCBI): domain Eukaryota; kingdom Metazoa; phylum Chordata; class Mammalia; order Rodentia; family Cricetidae; genus Microtus; species Microtus ochrogaster. The sequence continues at coordinate 9,262,518 of NW_004949107.1, read as the reverse complement.
AAAACAAACTTCAAAGTGAAAGTAAAAAAGAAAAGTAGAGCTGGATGGTAGTGGCGCATCCCTTTAATCCCAACATGTGGGAGGCAGAGACAGATGGGTCTCAGTGAGTTCAAGACCAGCCTGTAGATGGAAGTTTTTGTATGCCCAGTCCTACAGCCATTCAGTCCCAGAGAAGCACACAGAGGCTTATACTAATTATAAACTGTTAGGCCTACTATCTCAGGATTATTGTTTACTAGCTCTTACAACTTAAGTTAACCCATAATTCTTATCTATGTTTAGCCACATGGGTTTGTGCCCTTTCTCAGTAAAATATTCACATCTAAAAGGTTCAAGAAAATCCTTAAAAAAAAAGACATAGAGTATTCAGGTGTGGTGGCACACGCCTTTAATCTCAGCATTTGGGAGGCAGAGGCAGGGGCATCTCTGTGAGTAGGCCACCCTGGGCTACACAAGATCAATGCAGAAACAGATCCATGTGGTGGTGGCTCACACTTGCAATCCCAGCACTAGAGAGGAAAATAAGGTGTGATGAGACAGGAACTTGCTCTCGTTTAGTCTGAGGATTTCTCAGAAGTAAGAGCTCTCCAGTGGCTTGGCTGCTTTGCTTTTCTGATTTTCAGGTTGGACCCCAATATCTGTCTCTGGGTTTTTATTATTCGTGCTACCAGCCTGGTCTACAAAGTGAGTTCCAGGACAGCCAGGACTGTTACTCAGAGAAACTCTGTCTCGAAAAACCAAGGAGGAAAAAAAAGGAAAAAAAGAGAAGAAAAAAGAGGAAAGAATCATGTTGGGGGCTGAGGGCAGAGGGATGACGAGACAACAGTTAAGAGTGCTTGCTGCACAATCGTGAGGACTGGGGTTCAGATCCCAACATCCACATAAATAATGTACATCCAGGACAAGCCTGTAAATCCAGCGCTGAGTGGAACAGAAGCTGGGAGATCTGTAGGGGTTGCTGACTTCTAGCCAAGTGCAGAAAATGTGAGCTCCAAGTTTAGGTAGACACTTGTAGGCCAAAAGGCTGGAGAGATGGCCATGTGGTTAAGAGCACAGCTGTTGCTCAAAAGGACCTAGGTTTGCATCTCAGCACGCACATGGTGCTTCACAACCATCTGTAACTCCCGGTCTAGGGATCTGAAGCCCTCCTCTGGCCTCTGCAGGTGCCAGGCACAGACACGGTGAACAGATACACATGAAGAAAAGCATCCCATACACATAGAGATAAAATAATAATAAAAAGGAAGAGTGAGAGATGAGAACAGATGATACCATCTTCTAGTGTCTGTACCTGTACACACATGCACATACGCTGAAGCGTCCAGGGGCCACATGTTGGTGGTAGGAATTGGATTCAGGTCCTCTGCAAAATCAGCACAAACTCTTTTATTTATTTATTTATTTATTTATTTATTTATTTATTTATTTTCGAGACAGGGTTTCTCCGTAGT
>NW_004949107.1:9259223-9260857 GCF_000317375.1 Microtus ochrogaster | reverse complement strand
CTCTGCCTCCTGAGTGCTGGAATTAAAGGTGTGCGCCACCATCGCCTGGCTCAGCACAAACTCTTAATGGCTCAAACTTCTCTCTTTCTCTCTAGTTGCTTCTTCTTCTTCTTCTTCTTCTTCTTCTTCTTCTTCTTCTTCTTCTTCTTCTTCTTCTTCTTCCTCTTCCTCTTCCTCTTCCTCTTCCTCTTCCTCTTCCTCTTCTTCTTCTTCTTCTTCTTCTTCTTTTTTTATTTTTTGGAGCCATGTTTGCTCCTGTAAGTAACTTCTCTTTCATATTCCTATTAGTAACCCCAGTATAACCTCATTGGTTCAGCAGGGCAGTGGGGGTGCATGCTTTTAATCTCAAAACTCGGGTGGTAGAGGCAGATTAGAGGCCAGCCTAGGGTCGGGGCACGGAGCTATCTCCAGGGCTTCCTTTCTGGGGTGAGTAGATGTGTCTCTCCAGAAAAATTCTCCCACACATTAAAGATGATCACTAGGCCAACCTACTCAGTAAGAGTTCACAGGACTACACAGTGAGAACCTGCCTCAAAATAACAAACAAGCCGGACGGTGGTGGTGCATGTTTTTAATCCCAGCACTTGGGAGGCAGAGACAGGCGAATCTTTGTGAGTTTGAGGCCAGCCTGGTCTACAGAGCTAGTTCCAGGACAGGCTCCAAAGCTACAGAGAAACCCTGTCTCGAAAATGAAAAAACAAGCAAGCAAACAAACAAACAAAAAGTAAAGCCACCTAGAAGACCGATTGAGCTAAAGTGTTTGGTTCCCTGTTTGTTTTTCAGATGCTTCGATTCTTTTACTGATGAATGAGACCCCACTGTCTGATATACAAGTTTGTCTGTCTTCTACATAAAAAAAAATCATGATTTATAGGCATAAATAGGCATTTACTTTTGCTTTAAGTATTTATTTTTATGGAAACGAGTTTTCAATACATTTTGGTGAATATAGGGAACATGATTACTGAATTTTATTGTTAGGATATATCTCATTTTATAAAAATTATCAGCCGGGCGGTGGTGGCGCACGCCTTTAATCCCAGCATTTGGGAGGCAGAGACAGGCGGATCTCTGTGAGTTCGATTTTAGCCTGATCTCTAGTTCCAGGACAGGCTCCAAAACCACAGAGAAACCCTGTCTTGAAAAACCAAAAAAAAAAAAAAATTATCAGAGTTGGGCCTGGTGGCACTAGCCTGCAATCCCAACTACTCAGGAGAGTTAGGTAGAGGGATCATGAGTTCAAAGTCAGCCTGGCTAGCAATTATGAGGTAACCCTGGCTACATTGAGATTACCTCTCCAAACACACAAAGGAAACAGAGAAATTGGGAAGGGAGGGAAGGAAGGAGGGAGGAAAGAGGGGAAGGGGGAAGGGAGGAGGGAGAAAAGAAGGAAAGGGGGAAAGGGAGGAGGGAAGGAAGGAAGGAAGAAGAGAAGGAGAGAGGGAGGAGGGAGGGAAGGAAGGAAACAAAGACTTCTAGACTAGCGGTTCCCTGCTGCACACCCTTACGTACATTTGATGTCATCCGTGTTCTGGACTTTTGGGTACCCTGAGGTGTATGGCACTGTTAGTTTTGTTGTTTCAGTTTTTCTTTTTTTTTCTTTTTTTTTTTTTTGGTTTTTCAAGATAGGATTT
>NW_004949107.1:9255574-9258783 GCF_000317375.1 Microtus ochrogaster | reverse complement strand
TTTATTTTATTTTATGTGTGTGTGTGTTTTGCCTGCATGTATGTCTCTGTACCATGTGTTACGGGTGCCCAGAGAAGTCAGAGCAGGTGTCAGGTACCCTGGAGCTGTAGTCATGGAGATGGTGAGCCACCATGTGGATACTGAGAATTGAACCCAGTTCCTCTGCAATGGCAACAGTGTTCTTTCCTGCTGAATCATCTCTCTAGCATAATGGCACAGCATGAGTTCTACCTGATCTGAATAATAAAAACTCGGAGTCAGATATTAGGTGGTGAAAGCTGAGAGATCAGAGTGCAGCCAGCCACTCGAGAAACCTTTTACCTCTACCGATGCTCAGACCAAAGGCACGATCCTGTCCTCAGACTGCTGCCTCAGACTGCACTGAGTTCTGGCCTCCTTCCCCTTATATTCTGCCAGCCATATCACTCCTGTCTCCACCTCCCTAGTGCTGGAATTAAAGGCATGGGGCCCCAAGTGCTGGGATCACCTTGGTGTGAGCTCTGTTTCTCTTTTAGAGTGGATCAATTTTGTATAGCCTAGGATGTTCTGGAACTAACAGAGATCCCTCTGCATCTGTCTCTTGAGTCCTGGGACTAAAGGTGTGTGCCACCGCTGCCTGGCCTCTAGCAGCTTAGCTCTGTACTCTGATCTTCAGGCAAGCTTTATTTGTTAAAACACAAGCAAAATATCACCACAACTGAGGGGTTTCCTAAAAAGCATTTATTTTTACATACATGCATGCATGCATGCTTACTCACTGGCCTTATTTATTTTTACATACATGCTTGCATGCTTACTCACTGGCACAGGCTAGAAGGGGTACCAGGTGCCCTCCTCCTCCACTCTTCACCTCTTCCTTTTGAGGCAGGATGTCTTCCTGAGCCCAGGGCTTACATTGTCTGTGTCAGGCTAGGAGCCAGCAAGGCTCAGTGATTCGCCTGTTCCTGCCCTCCCATGGAGCTTGGGTTATAGGCATGTGTAGGACACCTGGCTTGTTATGTGAGTGGATGCTGGGATCCATACTTTGTTCCTCATGATTGTACAGCAAGTGCTCTCAATCACTAAGCTGAACTGTGCTTGAGTGCACGTTTGTGTGTTTGTGTGTTTACACACATGTGTGGAGATCAGTCTGCCTCATACATGGGTACTGGGTATCAAATTTAGGTCCTCTGCTTGAGAGGCAAGCACTTAGCAACTGAGCTGTCTCCCCAGCTCAGGAAGCTTTTATCTTTATGCCTTTAATATTGCATATCTGTTTTGGATTGATAATACATTATATTGGTGGGGGCTTAATATTAAAAACTCAGTTCCGAGGTTAAGAGTTCTTAATATTCTTGCCAAGAACCCCAATTTGATCCTCAGCAGCCATGAGAGGTGGCACAACTGCCTGTAATTCTAGCTCCAGGGAATCTGACACCCTCTTCTGCTCTCCAGGAGCACATGCATTCGTGAATACCTAACCAGACACAGAGACAGGCCACACACCTACACACTAAAAATACCAAAAACTCTATTAGGGCTGGGAAGTGGGGGTGAACCCCTTTAATTCCAGCACTTGGGAGGCAGAGGCAGGTGGATCGCTGTGAGTTCAAGGGCAGTCTACTCTACAGAACGAGTTCCAGGACAGGCTCCAAAGCTACTGGGAAATCGTGTCTTAAAAAAAAAAAACCAAAGACCAAAACCAAAACCAACCAACTGACCAAACAACAACAACAAACCCCCTACCTCTCTTGGGATCCAGGTGTGACATGTGACTATAATCTTAGCAGTGTGGAGTCTGAGGTCAACCTGGCCCACACAGAGAAGTCTTGTCTCAGAAAACAACAGTGACAAAACTTCCATTGTTCCTGGGGCCTAGCACACTGACAGAACTCTTGTCCAGCATGCGTGAGCCTGTGGGTTTAATCCTTCACTAAAAATAAAATGAGATAATAAACCCTTCATAAATAAAGGATTGGGATGTTGGTGTGATAGCTCTCACCTGAAACCCCAGTCCCTGGAAGACTGATGGAGGAGGAGCCCTGAGAGTTTGAGGGATACCTTCACTGTTCAATGCAGGCTAGCCTGGTCTACAGAGTAAGACTCTGTCTCAAAACCAAAAAGAAAAACAAAAAATCCCCAAACAAAACAAAAGACATCCCTCAGCACACACACACCAAAGGAAAACGCCAGTGTGGTTGCTCATTATCTGTGATCTCAGTGCTCAGTGCTTATGGGGAGGAGTCAGGAAGACAAGGAACTCAGTGTTATTGCCAACATCTTCAGCTAGAGAGTGAATTAGAGCTAGCCTGGGCTACCTAGGATCCTGTTTCAACAGTGCCATGCACCTGCCAAAAATTGAAAGAGAATTCGTAGTCCAGGAGAGATAGATGTGGAAACAGTACAGAGGATGTCGGCATGTGGTTGGGGGGACCTCAGTGCCTCCCTGATAACGGCAACGAGCCCACAGGTGGCTGTCTTTCCCCCCTTCTCTTGTGTGTCCGAGGGACTGAGCCCAGAGCTCACCTCATGCATGTTTAGCAAGCTCTCCACCCTTAGCCCCAGTAGAGTTCCTTTTCCCTGGGGCTGAGTGTCAGGGATACAGGAGAAGTGTGCTGATAGCCTCAGGCAGAGGCTACGTCTGACGCTGCTGATGGGTAGCCAGGGCGATGTGTCACCTAGGGCACAGGCTGCTGCAGCTCTGGGATATCTATCTGGACCTCAGCTGCCCAGACTCAGGATGGAGAGAGGCGAGGGTTCCTTTCTGGGTCTATTCCCAGTTTCTGAGGAGGACACGAAGAGGGAGGAGTCCAGATGACGCCAGGGCCAAATACCACTGCCCCAAGCTGGTGGCTGGAGAGAGATGACTCAGTGGTTAAGAGCACTGGCTGCCTTCCGGAGGATTCAGGCTTGATTCCTGGCGTCCACAAGGCAGCTCACAACTGTAACTCCAGTTTCGGGGGATCTGATGTTCTCTTCTGGTCTCTATTTGCTCCGGGAGAAGGCAGCGGTGTGGTTGACATGATAGATCTCTCCTGGCCCAGTGATTAGAAGATTAGGTGAGGATAAGTTCCTCTCCCCCTTCTCAATCTTTATATTAACTTTTTTTTTTTTTTTTTTTTTTTTTTTTTTTCTAGACAGGCTTTCTTTGTGTTTTGGGAGCCTGTCCTGGAACTAGCTCTTGTAGACCAGGCTGGTCTCGAACTCACAGAGATCCGCCTGCCTCTGCC
>NW_004949107.1:9252309-9255449 GCF_000317375.1 Microtus ochrogaster | reverse complement strand
TGTAGACCAGGCTGGTCTCGAACTCACAGAGATCCGCCTGCCTCTGCCTCCCGAGTGCTGGGATTAAAGGCGTGCGCCACCATCGCCCGGCTCCGGCTTAACTTTTTATTTTTAGACATGGTCTCACTCTAGCCCAGGCTGGCCTCAGACTCAAGGCAATCTACGTGCATTAACCTCCCAAGGGTTAGCATTACAGGCATGAGTACTACACACATCCTTGGCGTGCATTCTGCTGCTCGAGCAGAGGACTGGGGTTCAGTTATCACCACCTATATGGTGTAATTAAAAGCTGAATGGCCAATTAGCTAGGTAGGAGGACTAGGAGGGACTTCCAGGTAGAGAGAACTCTGGGAAGAAGGAGTCTCCAGGTAGAGGCGGAGGAAGTAGCTTGAGCAGTATGGAGATGAGGTAACCAGCCATGTGACCAAACATATATTAAAATAAACGGTTTAAGTTTAAGAATTAGTGGGACAAGCCTAAGCTAAGGCAGAACTTCCATAATTAGTAATAAGTCTCTGTGTCATTGTTTGGGAGCTGACAGGCAGGAATGAGAAAGACTTGTTATAGGTTTCAATGCCCTCTCTGACTCCTGAGGGCACCAGGCACACATGTGGTACATATACATAAATGTAGGCCAACACTCATAAAATAAAATAAAGAAATCTTTGAAGCAGAGATAGAGAGAAAGATGGCTGGGAATCTATGTAGAATTGCTAAAATAAAGGAACATAAGTCAGACTCGGTAGTATAAACTTGTAATCCCAGTTACTCAGGGGGCTGAGGCAGGAGGATTGCGGTGAGTTGAAAGCCAGCCTGAGATACACAGCAAGACTTTGTCTCGTAAAACCAAAACAGAAAAAAGAAGCAGAAAAGAAACCAAAACCAGCCATGTTGTGGAGGTTGTGGTGGGATGGAAAAAGAAGGGATGCTGACCAGAAAGGCCTGAATTAGGAACTGCAGAGAGGAGGTACAGGGGGGTGAGGCACCCGTTCTCTGAAGCAGGTCAGTAGACGACCAAGAGAAATAGGAAGCGGAGCACTGGGAGCAGTCGGTGAGGTGACCAGAGCTGCCCAACTCCACTACGCAAAGTGTACAGTTAGAACCCCCAAGGCTGTCTCCCTTTGTCTCTCTGCACAGCGGCAGAGAAGTACCGTGCATGACATCACATGACTCTTTAAAAAAGTTGTATTGATTTACTAATGTGTGTGTGAGTGTGGACAGCCTTGTGCCCTAGCTCACGTGTGGGGTCGGAGAGCAACTCCCACCTCTCATGAATTCTGGAGACTGAACCCCGGTCTCCAGTTCAGCATAAGCACGGTTGTCCTGAGCTGTCTCCCCGCCCTGTGCCCTATTGCTTTTTTAAAGACAGGGGCTGGTTTTGGAGCCCCGGCTCGCAATGCTCTTACTCTGCATGACTCTCAGTTTCCTCACTCCTGAAATAAGCCCCATGACAAGACTTTCTTCATGAGGCTCTCAGAAGGATCCCAGGAGGCAACGTAAGCAAACAATACCTAGAACTCAGTAAGCGTTCGACATTACGAAATCTTAGTGGGGATGCACACACTTGAGTCTGTATGCTTATCTAGCCATGGGGAAGGGTTGTTTTGAGAGGGAGTCTGTCTGTGTAGCTCTGGTTGGCCTGAAAGTTGCTATGTAGACCAGACTGAAACTCATAGACACGTCTGTTCTGTCTTCTGAGTGCCGGAACGAAAGGGGTGGGGTATCTTACTGGACCCATCTATGAATCAAATTAACTTTCTAACTAGAAACAGAATAAAAGTAATTTAAGAGTCTACTTTGGCTTAAAAAAAATGACTTGAGCTGGGGATGGTGGCCCTTACCTTTTATCCCAGGACTCCAGAAGCAGAGGCAGGTGAATCTCTGTGAGTTCAAAGACAGCCGAGTCTGATTTACATAGTGAGTTCCAGACCAGCTAGAGCTACATAAATAGAGACCTTGTCTCAAAAAGAAAGATTTTTTTTTAAGGTTTAGTTATTGTAGGTTTAAAAATTTGTATATGTGTGTTTGTACCACACGTGGACAGGTGCCTGTAGAGGCCAGAAGAGGGCCTCAACTCTTTTAGAATCCGAGTTACTGTTAGGAGCTCCTTGATGTAGGTACTGGGGGCCAGCTGAGCCCAGGCCCTCTGCAGGAGCATCTGAAGCACTGAACCATCTCTCCAGCACTCACTGTAGAAAAATGTGAAATTATAGATGAACCCAAAAAAGAATATCAAAACCACCTTTAATCTCAACAGATTAGGCTGGTGTTTCCCCCTTAGAATATGTCCTGAGTATTCTATAAGGTATTCATGGTTCTCTTAGGCACCTCTTTTGTTTTTTTAAAAGGGCATGGCTACTTTAGCTCACAATTCCTGGTTACAGAAGGGAAGTGAGGTGGCAGGGATCTAGACAGGAAGGCACCGCACGCTCACAGTCAAGAACAGGCAGAAAGGAAGGCCTCCCTACGTTTCTGTTAAGGTTTCACATATTTATCATGAAGCTGAGCTGCTAGGGCAGATCATAGAGACAAAAAGGGAAATCAGACCAGAAGTTCCGTGCTGAGCTGTCCAGACAGGGTGTTGTCTCCAGTGTGAGACGGTAAAATAACAATGACCTTGATACAGGGTTGTGGGCTGTCTCAAGGGCAATCGTGGGCTGTCTCAAGGGCAGTCGTGGCCTGTCTCAAGGGCAGTGTTGGGCTGACTCATGGGAAGTAGTGCACAAAAATTTTCTGGAGTCTCATCCTGAAGTTGTACCTGATTTTTTTTTTGCACCTGATGTTAAAAAATAGTGCCAGTTTTTTTTTTGAGTGTGTGTGTCTGTGTACACACATGCGTTTAGTCCTTTCTTTTTTTTTTCATTTCTTTCTTTCTTTTTTTTAAAATTTTTTATTGAGAAAAAGAAAAAAAAAGTTTCTGCCTCCTCCTAGCCTCCCATTTCCCTCCCCCTCCTCCCACCCTTCTCCCCCTCCCCTCCTCTCACTCCTCTCCCCCTCCCTCTCCAGTCCAAAGAGAAGTCAGGGTTCCCTGCTCTGTGGAAAGTCCAAGGGCCTCCCCTCTCCGTCCATGTCTAGGCAGGTGAACATCCAAACTGGCTAGGCTCCCACAAAGCCAGAACATGAAGTAGGATCAAAACCCC
>NW_004949107.1:9251241-9251880 GCF_000317375.1 Microtus ochrogaster | reverse complement strand
AAACGACCCTATCCTATAGCAATACTGACGAATATCTTGCATATCACCATAGAACCTTCATCTGGTGATGGATGGAGATAGAGACAGAGCCCCACACTGGAGCACCGGACTGAGCTCCCAAGTTCCCAATGACGTTTAGTCCTTTCTGATTTCTGACGTAGTTGAGTTGTGTTACCTGGATACCTCTTGGAGAGCTGGAGATCATTTTAGCTTGACACATTAATATTTCACAGACTTGTGATTGCTGGGTTGAAGGTAAGAAAATTCGTTCCCTCTCCCTGGGTTTTAATCTGTCAGCAGAACCAAAGACTGTCCCTGGGCTAGGCTGCTCCTGAGAGAAATTTTGGCCTCTAGACTCTGAAGTGGAGCCAGCTTCTCCGTTGGTTTTCATTCATCTTTGTTTCCAGACAAGTGTCTCTTGATTGCCTGCTGGCATCAAGTTGTCTTTCTTTACCCCTCATTGTTAACTAAAATCTCGAGCTCTTAGAACATAGGCTGGGAGAGCTGAGCTGTGGTGGCATTTGCTGTGAGTTCAAGGCCAGCCTGGTCTACAAGAACTAGTTCCAGGAGCCGGGCGATGGTGGCGCACGCCTTTAATCCCAGCACTCGGGAGGCAGAGGCAGGTGGATCTCTGTGAGT
>NW_004949107.1:9249210-9250741 GCF_000317375.1 Microtus ochrogaster | reverse complement strand
AAAAAAAAAAAGAAAATGCTGTCATTTAGAAATCCAGCTTCAAGCGCAGTGTTCATAATGAGTTGCAGATAATTAATTGGTTCATCAGATTTGTGCATTGGCCGAATATTACATGGATTGACTAGGTCTGTGTGGGTTCCCAGTGACCTGGGGCCTCTGTTCGTTTCTCAACTTTTCACTTACGATGTCTATTAGACAGTGCCCTAGCAGCCATCTCTAAGCTACAGTTGGTTTGTAACTGCAGATCTCTCTTTGATATGTGGCAGGGGCACTTCTTGACACTTGGTATATATGTACTGCTATAATCCCAGCACTTGGAAGCAGAGCCAGGAAGATGCCTGTAAGTTTGAGGCTAGCCTGGTATACAGTATGAGCTCCAGGCTGGCTAGGATCACAGATTGGGATCTCGTCTCAACAACACTGACTGGGCTGGAGAGATGAGTCAGTGGCTAAGAGCTTTTGCTGTTCCTGTAGAGGACCTGGGTTCAGTTCCCAGCACCCATATGGCAGCTCACAGCTTCTGTAGCTCTAATTCCAGGGGATCTAGCGCCCTCTTCTGAATCCTGGGGGCATTAAGCATGCATATGGAACACATACATACATTCAGGCAAACACTCATAAACAAAAAACAAAACAAATAAATTAATAAGCCAAACTAAAATAAAGGCCAGCAGAATCATGTGCTAGTTACTATTCTGTTGCTTTAATACCATGTCACAGCCAAGGCGGCTTGGAGTAGAAAGCGTGTTTAGTCTGGTGTCTGCAGAGTCATAACAGCCTACGGTGGCAGGAAAGCATGGCAGCAAGCGGCAGGTATGGAGGGGCCAGCAGGAAGCTGAGAGATCACATCTTTTTTTATTTTTATGTTTTATTTTTTTTAGACAGCTTTTCTCTACATAGCCCTAACTGTTCTGTAACTCACTATGTAGACCAGGCTGGCCTTGAACTCAGAGATCTGCCTGCTTCTGCCTCCCAAGTGATTGGTGAAAAGGTGAGTGCCACGGTGCCCAACAACATTAAACACTTACATTTTTTAATTGAATTTATTATTTACTGTGTGTGTGTTTATATGAGCATGACACAGCATATGTACGGAGGTCAGAGGGTTACTTGCAGGAGTCAGTTCTATTTCCCCAGTGTGGGTCCCAGGAATTGAACTTGGGTCATCAGTCTTGGCAGCACTGACTCATCTTGCTGGCCTGACTTTGAACTTTGGATCCTCCTGTCCCCACCTCCTGAGTTCTAGGATCACAAGTGTTTACTACCACACCTGGTTTAGGCAGTGTTGGCGGCTGAACCTGGGGCTCCATCCATAATAGGCTAACACTTTACCAACTTAGCCAAATCCCCAACCCTACTTTATATAGGCATTTCATTTTATTTTGTTTTGTGTGTGCCGGGAATTGATTTATGGCATTTTATTTTTTATTTATTTATTTATTTTTTGGTTTTCAAGACAGGGTTTCTCTGTGGCTTTGGAGCCTGTCCTGGAACTAGCTCTGTAGACCAGGCTGGTCTCGAACTCACAGAG
>NW_004949107.1:9242097-9249110 GCF_000317375.1 Microtus ochrogaster | reverse complement strand
GAGTGCTGGGATTAAAGGCGTGCGCCACCACCGCCCGGCACACCACGTGTTTCTGTCTGCTGAGATTCTATTGTCTTTCAAAGTACTGGCTTTTTGTTTTTCCTTTAAAGAGGGTCAAGTTTTGGGCTGTGCTCTCCCAAATGGTCTTGAACTGCCAGGTTGGCCTCAAACTCCCAGTTTTCTTACCTCAGCCTCTTGAGTGTCCAGACTGCAGCCATCTTTCTGGGCTCTCTTCACTAGCAATTTCCTACCTTACAATGATCTTGAGAAGAGGGTTTGGTTAAAATTTGCAGAAACCTGTGGACTCCATTGCAGGTCACTTGCCCAGCCCCTAACAACCTCTTCTCTGGTGGAAGCCTTCACCTTCCTGAACTCTTCTGCCCTCCTCGTCATTTTCCTTCAGCCCCTCTAGCCCTTTGCTCTTTAGCAGACCTTAGAGCCTTTGCTTGCGATCGCGTGTCCAGAGACTTATGTGACTCACCACCACACCCGAAGGACTTGGACTCAATTGTCCTCTTCCCAGGGGCTCTGACAAGAAGATGTTGCAATCTCAGTGTGGTTGTGCACTCCTTTGATTCCCTTGAGAAGCAGAGGTAGGAGATCTCTCTGAGTTCAGAGCCAGCCTGGACTGGGGTCAGATTCTGTTTGTGCTCTAACAAATACAGCTTGCCTGAAGATCAGAGGGCTGAGCTAGCCATTAGTTAACCATAGAGGTCTGGAGGGCTGTACAGACAGGAAGTGATATGGCTGGGCAGAGAGAGGAATATAAGGCGGGAGGAGACAGGAACTTGGCTCTTTTTCCAGCTGAGGAGTTAGCAAGGTAAGAGTTGGCTGTAGCTTGCTCCTTTGTCTCTATAATCTTTCAGCATTTACCCCGATATCTGGCTCTGGGTTTTCATTATTAAGACAAATTAGAACTCGCGCAACACTGGTCTACACAGAGAAACCCTGTCTCAAACAAAACAAAACAAATAAGCCAAACCACTAATTCTATTCAAAGTTGTATTTCCTCCTCTTCGCCTTAGTGAGTTCTCATGCTCTCTCTCCCAATCTCTCTCTGAGTCTTTCTCTATCTCTCTCTCCCTCCTCCCTCCCCTCCCTGCCCTCTTTCCCATGTATCTCAGGCTGGCCACTACCTCTCTGTCCTCCTGCCTCTGTCTCCTGGCTGCATTCTGTGAAAGCAGAGGCCATTGTTTGCCTTGCTATCGCCCTGCCCTCAGTGACCAGCACAATGCTGTCAGCCCTCAGTGGCCAGCATGGTGCAGTCATCACGTGTTTGTTGACTGACCGAGAGAAAAGCCCCTCAGCACTGAATGAAGGGAGCTGGGATGGACAGTCAAGTTTGCTAGCTTTTTCGCTGTCTTTCATGCTGTCTTTCCTGGAAAAGATGCAATTTGCCAAAGGTAGTATAGTTTGAAAGCATTAATGAGAGAGAACATCTAAAACTGCTCAGTTGTGTGGGCTGGTGAGGTGGCTCCGTGGTTAAGGGCATTTTCTGCCAAGTCTGATGATCTGAATTCTATCCCCAGGACCCATAAGGTTCAAGGAAAGAACTGACTTTCACGAGTTGTCCTGACTTCACATGCTCATGCCCACATACATACCCACAAAGTAAACCAATGAGTTAAAAAAAAAAAACCAGCTCATTGATTAATAGTGTTCTCATGGTATTAGATATGCCTGATCCTTACAAAAATATCATAAACAAAAGCAGCATTTGAAATTCTTTATTCTCTCTCTCTCTGTCTCTCTCTCTGTCTCTCTCTCTCTGTCTGTCTCTCTCTCTGTGTGTGTGTACTCAGCACTTTGGTGTGTAAATAGAAATCAGAGAACAGCTGGCAGGAATTGGTCCTCTCTTTTCCCCCATTTGGGTCCTGGGGATGGGATTCCGGTTGTCAGGCTTGACAGCAAACACCCCTTGCTCACAGAGCCAACTCCCTGTCCTGACTTCTTGGTTTTTCTGAGCCATGTCTTTCTGTGCGGCATAGGCTGGTCCCAAGCTGGAGGCAGGACTTATGCTGCCAGGGTTTGGGTGTGAGTCTCCTCCACAGGCTTGTGTGTCTGAACACTTGCTCCCTAACTGGTGCTCTGTTTAGGGGCATTTATGGAACCTTTAGGTTGTGAATCTTAGTTGGCAGAAGTAGGCCACGAGGGCCAGGCCTAGAAGGTCGCACCTGCCTTGAATTTTATTTTTTTTGAGAGAGAATTTCACTGTGTATCCATACTGAACTGGAACTCTGTAAGTGGAGACTGTTTTTTTCATTTCCTGGCTGCCCAGACTTGAATAATCACACAGAGACTACTTTAATTGCAACACTGTTTGGCCAATGGCTCAGGCATATTTCTAGCTGGCTTTTGTTGTTGTTGTTGTTTGAGACAGAGTTACTCTGTGTAATAGCTCTGGCTGTCCTGGAACTATCTCTGTAGACCAGGCTGGCTTCAAACTCATAAACATCCGCCTGCCTCTGTCTCCCGAGTGCTGGGATTAAAGGAGTGTGCCACCATTGCCTGGCTCTCGCTAGCTCTTATCTAATATCTTAAAACATTTCTAGTAATCTATATATCGTTACGAGGCTGTGGTTTACCATTAGGTTCTGTCATCTTTCCCCTTTGTCAGCTACATGGTGTTTGCCTGACTCTGCTTTCTTTCTTCCTGCTAACCAATGGTAATAAAACATGTTCACAGCATACAGAGGGAATCTCACATCGGAACTCCCTCTATAGTCCAGGCTGGCTTTGAATTCACAGATATTCCCTGCTTCTGCATTCTGAGCACTGGGATTAAAGGTGTGCCACCATGTCCTGCTTTCTTTCTACATTTCTTTTTTCTTTTTTAGATGTAGGGGTTCTGCCTGAATGTATATGTGTATGGTGTGTGTGCCTGGTGACCATGGAGGTCAAAAAAATGCATGGATCTCCTGGGCCTGGTGATGGTTGTGAGCTACTACATGAATGCTGGGAATTAAACCAGGTTCCCCTAGAAGAACAAGGAGTCATATCTCCATCCGTATCTCTTTTTTTTGAGATAGGGTTTGAGCCCCAGATTGGCCTCAAACACACTATGTAGCCAACATGGATTGCCTTGATTTTAAGTTAATCTTCCTGCTCCCATCTCCCAAATTCTGGAATTACAAGTGTGTGTTCACTTGGCTGTTCACTGTGATGCTTAGGATGCTATCAACAAGATGTGGGTCATCTACACTGAGTACTGATGGCCATACATACATATATACATACGTGTGTGTGTGTGTGTGTGTGTGTGTGTGTGTGTGTGTGGCACTTTTACAGTCTTCACCATAAAGAGTGAAGAGGGTTGGGTTGGTGTAATGGTTTAGTGGGTTAAGGACCGTGCCAAAAGGCCTGGTGACCTGTGCTTGATACCTCAGAGATACATGGTGGAAGGAGCAAACCAACTCCCAAGAGCATGCTGTGACACATGAATGTAGATACACACAGGCACACGGAAGAATGCACTATAAAATGAAGAATGTATAAGGCTGGAGATGGAGTGTTAAGAATACTTGTTACTCTTTCAGAATACCTGCGTTTCTTTCCTAGCATTACATAAGGAGGTTCACAGCTCCCTTTTCTTTTTCTTTCCTTCCTTCCTTCCTTCCTTCCTTCCTTCCTTCCTTCCTTCCTTCCTTCCTTCCAAAGATGTAAAGATCTATTTATCCTGTATACAGTGTTTTGCCTTCATATCTGCCTGCACACCAGAAAAAGGCACCAGATCTCATTATAGATGGTTGTGAGCCACCATGTGGTTGAACTCAGGACCTCTGAAAGAGCATCCAGTGCTCTTAATCCCTGAGCCATCTCTCCAGCCCCCCCTTCTTTTCTTTTTGATTTAACATTTCTTTATTGAATCTTTGGGAATTTCACAACATGCACCCTAATTCTGCTCACCTCCCGCTCCTTCCATATCTTACCCTCACCCCTGCAGTGCTCCCCCAAAAGAAAGTTAAAGAAAACAAGCCAAAATAAGACAAGCAAACAAACAAGACAAAAAGAACAAACAAACAAACAAACAAACAAACAAATACAAAACTTCAAATTCGCTCCTTTATTTTTCCTGCCTCTCCAACACCTCCTCATTCATTCTGGTGGCATCGGGAGCCCCACAGTGTCACATGGTACACCCTTTCGTTCTATCAACTTTACTAGCAAATGTTCTTTGCAATGAGGCTGGTCTGGTCCAAGGCCTCTGGTTTCTGGCACACTATCTTTTCTGGGCCCTCACTCCTTTAAGAGACAAGCCATGCCCACTCCTTCACCCCCACTCCCCCACCCCTGTCTGCTGAGGCAAGCTGATCTTCAGCTTCCAGCCTGAGTCCCTCTCCATCTCTCTCAAAGAGGCAGCTTCTGTCTCTCCTTTCTCTCCACTTCTCCCCTTCCCCACCTCTCTCTCTCTGACTTTCTCTGCCTCTCTCTATTCTTCCTCCTCTTTTCCATAACCCACTAAATAAATATCCAACTCCACTCTGCCTGACATGCCTATCTGTCTTGGTCTTTTTGCCTGGGACCCGGCTGCTTTCTTGGCCTGCTGTGGTCTCATGGCCTACTGCCCACTGCCTGCCACCTCTCAGGGACCTGCAGTGTGGTCTCATGTCCTGCTGCCCACTGCCGCCTCTGGGGAACCTGCAGCATTTTACTTAAACCATAACAGATATCCCTCAGCTGCCACAAGTCATGGAGATCCTACAATTACTGACCCACAGGACCAGTCCCTTCACAAGCTCCAGCAGGTCCTAGATGGAGTAGACCTTAGGGCGGACCAACCCAAGGCCCGGCTGTGGGCCTGGGTGGTAGCTGAATTGGTCCGTCCCAGCCACTGGGGTCTCCCCTTCAGTGGGAGCCAGAGCTCTCCCATGTTTGTAGTGAGAGATGGGGGTGTGTGCAGATCTCCCATGAGGGTTGGGGCCAGCTCTCTTGCTAAAGTATCCAGTGAGGGGCAGGGTCAGCTATGCTAGGGCCAGTGAAGGGTAGGATCAGTTCAGCACGGCCCTCTGATTTCATCACACGTGGTTCCTGAGGTGATACAGGCCACAGACACCACCCCAGCTACAGCGGGACCCAGACACAGCTGCCTTTTCTAACGCCATCTTGCCTCCATAGGGACCTGCACTTACCCAGTGTGCACAAACTCTTGCAACCTCACACTCAGAAATAAAAGTAACAGATCTTAAAAAACTATACTGTGTTTTATATGGGAAGATATAATAAAAAAATAAAACAAACCAGCTGTGGTGCTCCCCGCCTATCATCCTGGACTTGGAGCTGGAAACAAGAGGATCAAGAGTCCAAGGGCAAGGCCGGGCGGTGGTGGCGCACGCCTTTAATCCCAGCACTCGGGAGGCAGAGGCAGGCGGAGATCTCTGTGAGTTCGAGACCAGCCTGGTCTACAGAGCGAGTTCCAGGACAGGCTCCAAAGCCACAGAGAAACCCTGTCTCGAAAATCCAAAAAAACAAAACAAAACAAAAAAAAAAAGAGTTCAAGGGCATCCTCTGCTACAAAGTGAGTATGAGTACAAGGCTAGACTAGTCACGTGTCTGTAATCCTAGCACTCAGTAAAGAAGGCACAGGGATCCCAAGCTGCAGACTTTTAAGCTCCATTTCTCTTGAGATGGAGAACTGAGGGTGAGGGTGGGGTGCTGGGGTGGATAGGAGAAGAATTTTATAACTTTAAACTTTGTTGTTTTGAAACGGGGCTCACCATGTATCCTTGCCTAGCCTGGAGCTCGCTGTGTAGACAAGGGTGGTCTTTAACTCACAGTTATCTACCTGCCTCTGCTTCCCCAGGGCTGGGATTAAATTAATATGCCGCCACACCTTTAAATTTTAAACTTTTACGGACACAGGAGATTAAATACTAATGTAAAATTCTGCCTTCTTCTGTATAACTCAACAGTTGAGAATTTGGAGAGAATTCAAGATCAGCAGGCAGGCCCAGGAAAGCAGCTGAGACATTTGTTATCCTTCAGCCCTTTGTCATATGGTTAGTTCATCTTTAGGAGTGGGAGATACATATGTTATATGCTTCACACTTAAGATTCAAGATGTTTTGGGGGCTGGAGAGATGGCTCAGCGGTTAAGAGCATTGCGTGTTCTTCCAAAGGACCCGAGTTCAATTCCCAGAAACCACATGGTGGCTCACAACCATCTGTAATGGGGTCTGGTGCCCTCTTCTAGCAGGCATATATGCAAACAGAATATTGTATCCATAATAAATAAATAAATAAAAAGATTCAAGATGTTTTGATCGCTGGGCGGTGGTGGCGCACGCCTTTAATCCCAGCACTTGGGAGGCAGAGACAGGCGGATCTCTGTGAGTTCAGCTTGGTCTACAAGAGCTAGTTCCAGGACAGGCTCCAAAGCTACAGAGAAACCCTGTCTCCTGTTTTGATCTTCTTCAAACCGTCACTATTCCAGGCACATTTGGTTTTAGTTTGTAACCATCCTCGCCCACAGTACCAACCTAGGCATTTCCCTTTCGTTTGAGATAAAGTATAAGATCATTCAGGAATTCCCCTATCATTAATCCTGCAGACTGAATTTAGGGTGTTTGGCAGCAAGTATCTTATCTCCTGAGCCATATTGCTGGCCCCCTGCTTTCATTTTCTAGAAAGGGTTTTGTTAGGTCTCCCAAGCTTGCCTTGAATTTACCATGTGGTCTAAGCTGGCCTCAAACTCATGATTCTCCTGCCTCACCCTCCTGAGGTACCATAGCCAGCTTGGCTACTAGTTTTTCTCTTTTTTCCCTTCTCTTTTCAGTTTTTCCTCACTATTTCTCTAAAATAAGGAACTATCTTTTTAGTCTTTATATTAAGTAAAATACATACTAACCTCAAATTATCATTAGTTATTCAGAAAGTCTGCAGAAGGTGGGGACAGACTTCAGCAGCTCCAAAACTCATCTTTGAAAAGGCAATATAAGCCGGGCGATGGTGGCGCACGCCTTTAATCCCAGCACTCGGGAGGCAGAGGCAGGCAGATCTCTGTGAGTTCGAGACCA
>NW_004949107.1:9240331-9241515 GCF_000317375.1 Microtus ochrogaster | reverse complement strand
AAAAAAAAAAAAAGAAAGAAAAACTAAAAAAAAACCAAGTCAGTGGTGACACGTACCTGTAATCCCAAGAGGACCAGAGGTTCAAGGTCATAGTGAGTTCCAGGCCAGACTGGGCACAATTATGTATATAGTTATTGTCTTAGTCAGGGTTTGTATTGCTGCAATGAAACACCACGACCAAAAAGTAGGTGGGGTAGGAAAGAACTTATTTGGCTTCCACTTCGACATGATAGCACACCATCTACGGAAACCAGGACAGGAACACAAACAGGCAGGCACCTGGAGGCAGGAACGGATGGATGCAGAGACCGTGGAGGAGTGCTGCTTACTGGCTTGTTCCCCGTGGCTTACTCAACTTGCCTACTTATTGAAGTCAGGAAAACCAGCCCCGGGTGGCACTACCCACAATGGACCGGGCTCTCTAACACCAATCACTAACTACAAAGTACTTTCTAGGCTTGCCTACAGCCTGGTCTAATGGGGGCATTTGCTCAAGCGAGGCTTCCTCCTCTCAGATGACTGTAGTATGTGTCACGTCTATGTGAACTTATCCGGCATAGTTATAGATGTCCTTGGACCAGAGGCTAAAGCTTTTCGCTATGGTTTGATTCCAGCCAGTGAAGTAAAAGCCTCCCCCCCCCCTCCCGGTTGGATGTGATAGTATGTCTTTATTCTGAGCAAAGGCAGATGTGTTTGAGGACAGCCTACTCTAATAGCAAGCTCTGGGCCAGTCAAGGATCTACAGTGAGGCCGTGTCTCAAATACATGAACAAATGCAGCCCATTTAACCACTGAGGCAAGAGCAGGTTCCACTGTGGAAACGGAAGGTGGATTGCTTTAACTGTGAGAGGGCGAAGGGGCAGGGGCGGAGATCTTTATTTTGGCCAGAGTGGCCGTGAATAGGGTGAGAGCCCACTCTCTCAGGAAGGATATCATGACTTGAAATTCACAGTAACCTCTTGAGCAGATGTGCCACTAAGAGATACGATTCTATTTATTGCTCATGAAAATTGTCTAGGAGAACACAATGGAAATGAAGGCATTCCACTTGCTGGACCCTGCCTGACCTTAAGAAATAAAAACTGGGCCGGGCGGTGGTGGCACACGCCTTTAATCCCAGCACTTGGGAGGCAGAGGCAGGCGGATCTCTGTGAGTTCGAGGCCAGCCTGGTCTACAGAGCTAG
>NW_004949107.1:9235173-9240231 GCF_000317375.1 Microtus ochrogaster | reverse complement strand
GAGGCCAGCCTGGTCTACAGAGCTAGTTCCAGGACAGGCTCCAAAGCTACAGAGAAACCCTGTCTCGAAAAACCAAAAAAAAAAAAAAAAAAGAAATAAAAACTGGGCTGGGAAGGTGGCTCAGTCAGAGACGTGCTTGTCTCAGAAGCCTTCGGACCCGAATTGCCTCTAGAGAGCTGGCTTGGGGCTGGTAAGATGACTCAGTAGGCTAAGACCTTTGCTGCCAGGCCTGAGTCTGATGCCCAGGACCCACATGAAGGAAGGAGAGAACTGACTCCCACAGTTTGTCCTCTGACCTCTACCTGCACACAGTCACACACAAGATAAGCCAATGAATGCCGTAGGGAAAGGTAAAGTCAGGTATGGAGTCATGATGTTGTAATCCCAAAGCTGGGGAGGCAGAAACAGGCAGATCCCTGGGGCTTACCAGTCAGCCAATGAGAAAGCCTGTCTCCAAAACGAAAGCAAAGTGGACAGTGTCTGAGGAAGAATGATACCTGAGGTTGTCCTCCGCCTTACACGCACACCCACACGCACACACACACACACTACAGGCCTGTAATCTTAGCTACTCTGAAGACTGAGACTGAAGATCACAACTTCAAAGTCTTGTCTGATCTACAGAGTGAATCCAAAGTCAGACTGGGCAGCTCAGTCAGATTCTATTTTAAAATAAAAAGTCAAAAGGGGGATAGGGATAATATAACTCAGTGGTAGAGGGCTTGCCTAACATATGGGAGGCCCTGGGTTCAATTCCTAGAATTGACAGGCCAGAGAAAGAGAGAGAGAGAGAGAGAGAGAGAGAGAGAGAGAGAGAGAGAGAGAGAGAGAGAATACTTCTGCAAGTTGCTCTATGATCTCCACATATGTACTGTGGCAAAGTATAGGGAAATATATATACTATGATATACATATTATTAGAATATGTGTGTGTGTGCATGTGAATGCATGCACGTGTGTGTGGGATGAGAGGCACGTGGAGGTCAGAGGACACCCCTGTGGAGCTGGTTCTATCCTTCCAGCTCCATGTTAGTTCTGGGGTTGAACACTGGCCCTCAGGCCTGTGCAATGTGCACCTTAGACACGGAACCATCTCATCTTTAAAGGTTTGCCCTCCCCGTTCAATGGGGAGGAAGCCGTGGCCACAGAAGGCTGAGGCGGCTGGCGCCATCACAGCAATGGTAAGGAAACAATCACAGTCGTGGCAGACGCTGGCCTAATCTAGATAATCTCTTGCAGGCTTGTGTCCTGGGTGATTCTGGAGCTAGTCAACCAACACACAGGCTAACATAAACAAACAAACAAACAAATAAACCTGAGCTGGAGAGAAGCCCTTCCAGAGAGCCTGATTCGGTTTCTGGCACCCACATCTGAGGACTCACAATTGTGTATTTCTGCATCTCCAAGAGATCCAGCGCCCTCTTCTGGCCTTTAATGCCATCTGCACCCACAGGTACAAACCCCTAGACAGCCATACAATTAAAATCAAGTAAATTTTATTTTTAAAAAAGATTTATGTATCTTTGGGCGGTGGTGACACCTTTAATCCCAACACTGGGAGGGGGTGGCAGAGGCAGGTGGATCTCTGTGAGTTCAAGGCCAGCCTGGTCTACAGAGCTAGTTCCAGCTAGGACTGTCCTAGAAAAGAATTATTTATTTTATGTATATGAATGTTGTCTAAGTATACAACATATTTCCAGAAGAGGGCATCACATCCCACTCTGCATAGTTGCGAGCCACCATATGGGTGCTGGGAATTGAACTCAGGACCTCTGGAAGAGGAGCCAGTGCTCTTAACCACTATCTTTCCAGCCCCCAAATAAGGTAAAATTTAAATATTAAGTAAGCAGCCTTGTGATGGTGGAGCACACATTGGATCCCAGCATTCGGGAGGCAGAGGCAGCTGATCTCTGAATTTGAGGCCACTCTGGTCTACAGAGTGGGTTCCAGGACAGCCAGAGGTACACAGAGAAACGCCGTCTCAAAAAAGCAAAACAAAACAACAACAGAAAAAAGTTAAGTAACTACTGAGAGTTCATGTAGAGCTCAGCAAGGTTTCACACACCTGTCACCAGCACTTGGGACACGGAGGAGAGGGTTAGGAGGTCTTCCAAGCCACTCTGGGCAAAACTGTGTCTGAAACCCAGACGAGTGCATGCCGAAACACAAGTAAGGAGATGGCCACAGAAACAAGACAGGATGGATATTGGGAGAGACTGCAGACCCTGAACATTGAATTCTGGCCCTTCAGTGATGGAGACTGTGACGATGGTGACAGCAGACATGACCCTCAGCTGGTAAAGATCAAGACAAACAAGGGCACGATGAAAGCAGCATCTCTCCCCTCCCCTCTCTGCTTCAATCCCGAGTCTTGCTATATAGCCCAGGTTGGCCACACAATCTTGGTCCCTCTCGCTTCAGGCCCCTGAGGCTGGGATTATAGGCATGAGCCACCATGATGGGTTTAGTCACTCGGGTGTGTGTGTGTGATGCTGGGGATGGATCCCAGGGTTTTGAGTATGCCAGTGGAGCTCTATACGACTCATTTCTAGAACTTAGTGACATTAAAAAAATTTACTGGTTTATTTACCTAATTGTGTGTGTGTGTGTGTGCACGTGCGTGTGCGCGCGCGTGCTGTGAGCACATACATGCCATGCATGGGGTTCAGAGGAAAATCTGCAGGAATCTGATTTCTCCTACCGTATGGGTTCGAGGGACTGAACTCATACCACTTTACCTGCTGAGTCATTTCTGTGGCCTGCTTTATTATTTATTTGGTTGTTTGTTTTTAAAGAGAGTCTCAGGGAGCCTTGACTGACCTTGGCTCACTATGTATCTGAGGGTGAACCTGAATTTCTTCTACTCATGCTGTTTTCACCTTCCTGGAGCTGAAATTATAGGCATATGACATCACACCCAGTTTATGGAGGGCTGGGGATTATAGGGGACAGGGCATCCTACATGCATCCAAGAACTCTACCAAGTAAGCTACATCTCTAACCCACTTATTAATGTTTTTTAATCAGTAAAACACCTGTATTATTCATCTGGGTCTGGTGGTACACAACTTTGATCTCAGGACTCAAGGAAGCAGAGTCAAGTGGGTCTTTGTGAGTTCGAGGCGAGCCTTGTCTACATAGCAAATTCTAGTCCAGACAAGGCTACATAACAAGATCCTGTGTGGTGGTTGAAAAAGAATGGCCCCATTGGCTCATATATTTGAATGCTTGGTCATCAGGGAGTGGTACCACTTAAGAAAGGCTGGAAGGTGTGGCCTTGTTGGAGGGAGTTATTTTAATTTCAGCGCAGTGGCTTTGCCTTACTCTACTGCTAATTCAGCCGGCAATGGCAACTCCACAGTTTCTGGTCTGCTTCTCTGGCAGTGGCCCAGCAGCTCAGGCCACAGCCTGGTAGGAATTTGTGAGAACCAAAGTCACATTTTAAGTTTTAGTTACTATGCCTAAGAGATCCATGAAACAAAAATGCCTCTGATCTGCAAGCCTCTTGCCCAAGGAGAGAAAGTTCCTGAAATGCTGGATGCTGTTGTTTATGGACAACAACAAGCCATATGTTTTCATTCCCCTATATACCTGGATGTGTTTGATCACAAAGGGGTGGGAGAGTCACATGCTGGAGGTATTCCAGGATGTGTGTTTGCCCCTGATTGGACTTGATGGGAATGCGATGAATTATGGGTTTTCTTTCTTAAGCTATACTCGAGTCCTAGGCCAGTTCCCCAAAACCTGAGCATGGACCTGGCCAGAACCCATCTACCTGGCCAGTATTTAATTAAAGCTTGCTTCAAATTTGGCTTTGAATTGTGGTAGTGGTCATATTCTCACTGCTGGGATTGACAAATTCTATTTTCAAAGGCACAGGCCCTATGGCTGCTGCTAAAAGTAGCTTTAACTAAAACTCTATCATTCTATTTATAAATAAGACTTGAGATTCAAAGGCTGGGGTGAAAACCTGCTAGCTCAGAGAGGCTAGGTAGCACCTGGGTAACCTTTTCTCTTTGCTGGCATCTCTGAAAAAGAGTGAGTGCATCCTTTCACTTCATCAAACAAAAAACCCTGCGCCACCCTAAGTCCCTTGCTACTACTGGTGTGTCCCTCTCTCCCAGGTGCCCTCTGATGCTCTATGGCTGCTTCCTGTCAATTAATTGCTAAATCAGTCTCCTGACCCAAGATTAATTTTATTTAGTTAATGCAAATGAGGACTAGGGGTTCACGGTGTGATTGAATATTCCCCAACAGGAGGAAGGGTGCCACTGGGAGGGCTTTGAGGTTTCAAAAGCCCAAGCCAAGCCCAGTGATTCTCTTCCTGCTGCCTGCTTGTAAGCCCCAATTAAATGCTTTCTTATTATAAGAGTTGCTGTGATCATGGTGTTTGTCTTAGTTAGATTTTCTATTGTTTGAATAGGTGCTATGACCATGGCAGCTTTTATAAGTGAAAGCATTTAATTAGGGCTGGCTTACATACAGTTCAGAGGTTTTGACCATTATCATCATGGCAGGAAGCACAGTGGCATGCAAGTAGACATGGTGCTAGAGCTCAAGCAAGGCAGAAACCTGGAGTCAGGAGCTGGTGCAGTGGACATGGATGGGTGCTGCTTACTGGCTTGGTCATTATATCTTGCTAGCCTGCTTTCTTATAGAACCCAGAACCAACAGCACAGGGAGGGCTCCCCATCCACAATGGGTTGGGTTCTCAACCATCAATGACCAATTAAGAAAATGCCCTACTGCAGGGCAGTTGGTGGCACACGCCTTTAATCCCAGCACTCAGGAGGCAGGTGGATCTCTGTGAGTGTAAGGCCAGCCTGGTCTATAGAGCAAGTTCCAGAACTGGTTCCATAACTACTGAGAAACCTTGTCTCAAAAAAAGAAAGAAGTCAGGCAGTGGTGACACACGCCTTTAATCCCAGCACTCCAGCACTCGGAGGCAGAGGCAGGCTGATCTCTGGGAGTTCGACGCCAGCCTGGTCTACAAGAGCTAGTTCTGGGACAGGCTCCAAAGCCACAGAGAAACCCTGTCTCGGAAAACCAAAAAAAAAA
>NW_004949107.1:9233977-9234623 GCF_000317375.1 Microtus ochrogaster | reverse complement strand
TGAAAACCAAAAAAGCCAAACCAAAAGAAAACAACAACAACAACAACAAAAAGCAAGTTCAAGGACAGCCAGAGCTACATAATAAGACCTTGCCTCAAAAAATAAAACCAAACCCACAAACCTTTCAAAACAGAGCATAGGAGAAGCAATCTTTTCTTATGAACTGTAGCAGCTTCCTAGCGGCCTCCAACTTCCTGCCTTCACCAGAGATCTAAGGTCTTCCTTTTCTCACAGTGACCAAGTAGCCCTGATGCTTAGACATTACAAACAGGCTGAGGAGATGGTTCAGTGAGTAAATGCCAGCGTGGGACCAGAATTTGGATTCCCAGCACCTTCATAAATGCTGGGGTGGGGGTGGGGGTGGGGGTGGGGGGCTGGAGAGATGGCTCAGTGGTTAAGAGCTTTGTCTGCTCTTACAAAGGTCCTGAGTTCAATTTCCAGCAACCACAAGGTGGTTCACAACCATCTGTAATGAGATCTGGCGCCCTCTTCTGGCCTACAGGCGTACATGCAGGCCAGTATACTTAATAAATTTAAAAAAAAAGGCTGGGGTGGGGTGGTGGTTTGAAAGAAAATGACCCCCAAAGGGAGTGGCACTATTAGGAGGTGTGGTCTTGGAGTAGGTGTTTTTTTTTTGGTTTTTTTT
>NW_004949107.1:9232896-9233877 GCF_000317375.1 Microtus ochrogaster | reverse complement strand
CTCTGTGGCTTTGGAGCCTATCCTGGAACTAGCTCTTGTAGACCAGGCTGGTCTCGAACTCACAGAGATCTGCCTGCCTCTGCCTCCCAACTGCTGGGATTAAAGGCGTACGCCACCACCGCCAGGCTAGGTGTGTTTTTTTTTTGTTTTTTGAGACTGGGTTTCTCTGTGACTTTAGAGCCTGTCCTGGAACTAGCTCTTGTAGACCAGGCTGGCCTTGAACTCATCCTGAGTGCTGGAATTAAAAGCATGTGCCACCACCACAGGGCTGAGTAGGTGTGGTCTTATTGGAGGAAGAGTGTCACTGTGGGGGCCAGCTTTGAGGTTTCTTTTTCTCAAACTTTCCTCAGTGTGATAGTCAATTGACTTCTTATTGCCTGTAAGATATAGGACACTAGGCTATTTCTCATGCACCATGCCTGCCTGCATGCTGTCATGCTCCCTGCCATGATGGACTGAACCTCTGAAATGTAAGGGAACCACCACAATTAAATGTTTCCTTTATAAAAGTTGCTATGGTCCTCATGCCTCTTCACAGCAATAGTAACTCTGACTAAGACAGGGGTGTGGTGACCCATTTGGAATACTAGTTTACAAGTGCTAGAGACAGGGTCCTCTCAACACAATGATCAGACTACTCAAATTGGTCATTCCTGGGTTCAAGTGAGAGACTCGACCTCAGTACATGGTGAGGAATGACCGAGAAACACAGCCAGTGTCAACTTCTGGCTTTGAGATACGGTAACACACATATGCACCTGCATGCGTACATAAACATACGCGTGTGTGCACATCATATTCACCTGAAAACATTATGAACTTACAGGGCCAGGGATGTGGTTCAGTTAATAAAGGACTTGCCTAGCATTTTCAAAGCCCCAGATTTGATCCCCAGCATGGTGCATGTCTATCATTTCATCTTTTTTATATTTATTTATTTATTTATTTATTTATTTATTTATTTATTTATTTATTATACAA
>NW_004949107.1:9230416-9232551 GCF_000317375.1 Microtus ochrogaster | reverse complement strand
AAAAAAAAAACCCAAAGAGGCTTGCATGGTGTCTGGCCTTTGCCTACCTTCCTGGCTCCATGCTGGCCTCTTTAGATCCCTTTCTAGCCCAGGGCTTCAGCAATTGCTGAAGATCTTTCCCAAGAAAGACTCCAACATTGAAGGACTCCAACATTGCTTCTAGGTTGAATTGGCAAATTCTGATCCTTAGGAAGGCCTGTCCTGTATTCTTTGATGTTTTCTTAGGTTGTATGTTTATCTACTTCACATTCAAAATCATAGGGAAAACTAAGAACCAGAATTATTGTAACAACAAGATTTTTTACTATGTGTGTGTTAGGAGGGGGTGTGCCAGAAGAAGTTGTTGGGTCCCTTAAAGCTGGAGTTATAAGCAATGCTGGCAGCCAAATTCAGGTCCTCTGAAAGCAGCGCCCTTAACTGCTGAGCCATCTCTCCAGCCCCTCAAGATTATTTCTATCTCCTTTGTAGACCATCATTAAGGGTGCACAGGAATTGTGTTACAAAGCTTTGAATTAACCCCAACTGCTTTCTTTAACACCCACACATTAGGCCGGGGTTTGTCATTCCGTCGCCTAGCGCTGGGTGAGGAGCTTGGCAACCAAAGCCTGGAGCCTGCCGACGTCCTCAATCCCTTTGTTGTTGAGAAAGGTCTTTTGTAGCCTAGAGTAAACTCAAACTGGCTAAGTGGACAAGGATGACCTTGAACTTCTGATCCTCTTACAGTCTTAGTTCTTGGATTATAGGCAAGGGCTACTGTGCCTAATTTTTGTGACAGGGAAGGAATTCAGGCTCCATACATGCTAGGCAAGCACTCTTCCAACTGAGCTAAATTTTAACCACACACACATACATTCGTGTATGTAATATATAGGATTTTTAAAACCATTTTATATATTTAAGACAGGGTGTTGCTGTGTGTCCAGGCCAGCCTTAGACCTGTGATCCTGCTGTCTCTGTCTCCTAGGATCTAGGACTGCAGCTATGTACCAGCAGGCCAGCTTCTCTCCCCCCCCCCCCCCCCCGTGCCCCAGGGATAGAATCCAGCGCCAACCTGACACCATTTCTTCTCAACAGTGCTGTACCATCTCCCCTGTCAGCCTTGCCTTTCCCACAGAAGACACAACAAAGGGTCTGGACCCTGCTTTTCTTCTCCAAACCTGGTGTGTGGTGTGTCACCTCTCCTCTCTTGGGAGCGGTGGGGATTATTTCAGTGACTTTAACTTCTACCCATACTGTCATTTAGTCAGTTTGATGTTAGAATCAACCACCATCCCTGTGGGAGGCCTCATCCTCTCTGAGGAGTGGATGGGGCTGGGGTAGGGAGGAAGGTGGAGGGAACAGGAGTCGGGGAAGGGGTGGGAACTGGGATTGGGATGTAAAAGGAGAAAAGATAATTAAAAAAAAAAGAATCAGGCTGGAGAGATTGCTCAGAGATTAAGAGCACTGGTTGCTCTTCCAGGGGTCCTGAGTTCAATTTCCAGCAACCACATGGTGGCTCACAACCATCTATAATGAGATCTGATGCCCTCTTCTGACCTGTAGGGATGTATGCAGGCAGAATATTGTATACATAATAAATAAATTAATCTAAAAAAAAGAATTAAATTCTCTATCCACAGTGACTTTTCTTAGTGAAAACTATCCCCCTTGCCTATCTTCTTAAAAGGATTTTTTCTCAATCTGATATTTCCATATTTATTTCATTCCCATGTCAAAACCAAAGGTAGGTGCTGTAAAGACCGCGTCTGGCTGGGTTGTGCATGTGTTTAATCCCAGCACTCAGGAGGTAAAGGCAGGTGAATCTCTGTGAGTTCCAGGCTATCAATAACTCATGTATAGTATATATAGCAATTTCCAGAACAGCTAGGATTATATAGAGAGATGCTGCCTCAAAACAAAACAAAACAAAACAAAAAACACTGTTGGTCTTTCTTCTGTTCTCAATATTTGATTGATATTTACTAAGTGATTTAATAAATACATTTAAAAAGAGTTATAGTTAGGATAAAGACTAGGCAGAAAAGTGTTAATACAGTATGATGTAGTAATATGAGCGGCGGGGCTGCGTCCCCAACGCCCCAGCCGCCCGCTCGGCTAGCTTATGCCCCGAAATAATTACACGGACACTGTATTCT
>NW_004949107.1:9226108-9227656 GCF_000317375.1 Microtus ochrogaster | reverse complement strand
GAGAGGAGAGCTGTCGAGTCTCCGAGCTCACTTCCTCTTCCTCCCACCTACGTTCTAACCTATCAGGGCAAGCAGCTTCTTTATTTAATCAACCAATGACCTTCCTCCATCAGTATGAGATAACATGTTTTTATTTTTTATTTTTAATTAGTTAGTTAAGATTATTTTACATGTGTGTATGCATGTGTGTGGTGTATGCGTGTGTGTGGGTGTGTGCATGTGTGTGTGTGAAGGTGCTCACAGAACTCAGAGGAGGGTGCTGGAGTTACAAGTGATTGTGAGCTACCTGACAAGGATGCTATGCTAGGAACTGAACTCAGGTCCTCTACAAGTACCTATAAGTTTTGAGTCATTTCTCCAGCCTTTACTCATTTGTTTTTTAATTATACACTTTTTTTTGGAGACAAAGTACAGGTATCTATAGGTATCCTGGATTAGCCTGGGATCAGCTATAAAACTGAGGATTACCTTAGAATCCTGATCCTTCAGCCCCTCTCCCAACTGGTGAGATTAAAGGCATTCATGACCACATTTACACACCAGGGATAACACACACATACACACATGCATGCATGCACACACACATGCACACACACACACACACACATGCATGCACTTAAGTAGAGCAAACAAAGTTATTAAGTGGAAATAAAACTCCTGAAGGAAAGAGGTAATTCAAGGGAGGAATAATGGGGTAGCAAATATTAAAATACAGCTTTTCAAGGCTGTGTATTAGTTTGGTGGTAGAGTACTAGGGTTATCATATGAGAGTCCGGGTTTGACCCTCACCACTGTGAAAAGAAAAAGACTAATACAGCCCTTACAATAAAAAGTATCTTACATTAGCATTCTCCCACAATCTTGAAATACTATTTTTCCTACTTATGTTTTTTCTCTGTTAAACAGTTCTGTGTGTAGTCGAGGTAGGCTGTAAGGACAAAGGTATTTACTTTGGAAATACAGACATAAAAATTCCTTGTGTTTTACAGGCTGAAAGGAGAAATATGACAGCTATGCAATACAAAACTTGCAGTAAGACTGAAAACAGACAAGACACTGGCATTCCCATCTTTTCTAACTGCCTGAGAGCTTCAACCTCCAGCTGAAAAAATAAACACGGGGTCAGCAGGCAGTCCCTCAGAACATTCCAAAACAGAGACTTTGTGTAAATGGCCCAAAGATCTAATACCTCCTGATTGGAATTCATAGTTACAAAATTGACCGAGTAAAGGGTCCTGGAAATCAATGGCTATTGTGGAGACAAGGAAACCATAAAGAAACCGAATAAAGACAAAGAAATGGAATGAACTTTTGTGGTCGCAATTTCCCATTCTCAAGCAACTGGGGCCACAGGCAGAGCACTGGTTCTCTGCAGGTGGGGGGGGCGTGATGTGGAGGGGTGGTGGTGGTGGTGGGGAGATGGAACAGTCCGGTCTCAGTCCGCTGCCTCCACTCCACAGGCACCGCACGGAGAGGGCACCTCTCTCTCTCTCTTTCTCTCTCTCTCTCTCTCTCTCTCTCTCTCTCTCTCTCTCTCTCTCTCTCTCT
>NW_004949107.1:9216237-9226008 GCF_000317375.1 Microtus ochrogaster | reverse complement strand
CAAGACAGGGTTTCTCCGTAGCTTTTGGTTCCTGTCCTGGAACTAGCTCTTGTAGACCAGGCTGGCCTCGAACTCACAGAGATCCGCCTGCCTCTGCGCGTCACCACCGCCCGGCCTGAGTGGGCACCTCTCTACGCTGGCTGCATTGCTGCTCTGGCTGGCGGGGATACCCTGCTTACCTCATTGGGGCCCTACTTTGTCAGTGAAAGGTTCATCCTCCCCTCTTGCTTGTACTGGGGACTGACCCCCAGGACCTCATGCATAGACACAGGCACTCTACTGCTGAGATAAAAAGTGACTGCTGGGGGCTGGCGAGATGGCTCAGTGGGTCAAGGGGCAAAACCCAGTGACCCAAGCTCAGTGCGCAGAATTTGTGTAAAGATGGAAGGAAAGAACCAACTTCAGGAAGAGCTGTCTTCTGATATCCACACACGAGGTACCGCTTCCCATCGCCACACACAAATTATGTACTCACACATATACACACACTATAACAAAAACAAACTAGCCGGACTGGGGTGGCCCACATCTTAAATCCCAGCGCAAGGGAGGCAGAGGCAGGTGGATCTCTGAGTTCAAAGCCAGCCCGGTCTACAAAGCTCATTCTAGGACAGCCAGAGCTGCTACACGGGAATATCCTGTCTTGAAAAAAACTAAACAAAACAAAAGCTAAAGTGACTGTCAGGGCTGGAGAGATGGTTCTGCGGTTAAGAGCACCTGAGTTTGGCTCGCAGTGCCCATGTGGTGAGTCACAACCATCTGCAATTTCAGTTCCGAGGAATCTGATGTCCTCTCCTGGACTCTCCGAGCACTGCATGCACCGCATGTACAGATACACACACAGGTAAACCACATGAAGATACAACACCACTGTCTCTATGTTCCAGCTCTGTGGATCAAGGATCTGTTTATAACACGGCGGAGATGTCTTGACTGCACAGAGATGTCTAGAACCTCCGCTCAGACGACTTAAATGCTGGAGATGACTTGAACACTGCGAACAGTGGTAATCTTAATGCTTCATGGCTCACGTCTGGTGTCTGAGCTCTAATCCACAGGGGCTAGCCTCAGCTAGGACTGTTGCCTGGGGCATCAACTCCTGACTCCTGAGTCTTGGGCCTCTCACAGAGTGAGGGCTGCCTTGGAGAGAGAGAGTTGTTGTGGGCTAATCTTTTTGTACACTGTGAAGATGTGTCTTTGTTAAGGTACCTTCTGATTGGTTTAATAAAGAGCTGAATGGCCAATAACTAGGCAGGAGAGGATAGGTGGGATTTCAGGGAGGGAGAGGAAGAGGAGAGGAA
Organism: Microtus ochrogaster; assembly: GCF_000317375.1. Classification (NCBI taxonomy): domain Eukaryota; kingdom Metazoa; phylum Chordata; class Mammalia; order Rodentia; family Cricetidae; genus Microtus; species Microtus ochrogaster. The sequence goes on along the minus strand of NW_004949107.1, from coordinate 9,224,707 downwards.
TCTAGACTCTTGGAGACGCCAGTGAGACGCGGACCAAGTCGGACATACAGAATGGTGGGAAGGTAAAAAGTCACATGATAGAACGTAGGTTAATATCCATGGATTGATTTTAGTTATAAGAGCTAGTTGTGGACAAGCCTAAGCAGAGGCTACACTTTCATAATTAATAATAAGTCTCTGTGTGGTTGTTTGTGGGGTGGTGGGCCTGAGGAGAAAGCACTACTACAGAGCATCTTGAGAACTATCTCCCAGAAGACCCAAACTGAAGCTACACGGCCGCCTCTGACCCAGACTCAGACAACATCACCTCTGTCGCAGTCTATCGGTTACGAGAGAGAGAGACAGGCTATTACAGATCCAAAGAATGGGTTTCAGTTGCACCTCTTTTTGGGGCTGAGTTACACTGAGTGCAGTTTTTAAATCTTGGAAGCCCATGTGACTGCTGAAGGCCAATGCTCCTGACAGGTCTATGAGATTCCCCCTCAAGGTCCTTAGAAGGTCTCTGCCTAGGAGAGAGGCTTACAATGTACCACCTTGGGTCTTTCTGTGGGACGGAGCAGGTGTGTGTGTGCACAGGTGTATGCAGGGTATGCATGCATTTGTAAGTGCACACATGTGTATGCAGGTATGTGCAAATACATTTTTATGTATGCACATGTGTATGCAGATGTGTAGGCATTTGTAAGTGTGCATGTGTGTATGCAGGTGTGTTTGTATGGATTTGTAAGTGTGCACATGTGTATGCTGGTGTGCGTGCATTTGTAAGTGTGCACTGTGTGTGTATGCACTTTTAAGTGTGTACGTGTGTGCATGTGTGTGTGTGCATTTGTAAGTGTGCACATGGAAATGTAGATGTGTGTAGAGGCCAGAGGTGGATGTTAGGAGTATCTCACTCTATTTCTCCATTCTTTGCTTGAGTCAGGGTCTCTCATTGAACTAGGAGCTCACTGATTCTGCCAGGCTGGCTGTCATTGAGCTCTAGGGATGCCCCATTTCTGCCTACATCCTTTACAGAAGTATGTCAGCACATCCAGGGTTTTGTTAGTTTGGTTTTGTTTTCTGTGGGTTCTGGGGATCTCAAATCAGGCTTTCATATTGGTGCAGTGGACACCTTATGAACTGAGCCATTGCCTGAGCCTCTTCTGATATTTTGAGTCAAGGCCTTATCCTACAGTCCATGCTGGTACGGAACTTGCTTTGTAGCTGAGCCTGGCTTTGAATTCATAGCACTCTTTCTGTCTCTGCCTAGGTGTGCTGCGATTATAGGTGAGCAACCATGCCTGTTTGTGTGATTATAATTTCTTCTGTTTTTTCCCCCGAGACAGGGTTTCTCTGTAGCTTTGGGGCCTGTTCTGGAACTAGCTCTTGTAGACCAGGCTGGACTTGAACTTGCAGAGATCCACCTGCCTCTGCCTCCTGAGTGCTGGGATTAAAGGCATGCACCATCACCGCCTGGTATTATTATAATTTCTTAAATAATTTCTTGTTTCCCCCTACTGTTCAGCGACTTTTCTTGCAGTCCACTGGGGCTAGGGATTGGGGTTCGGGTACTTCTGGGTCAAACTCCTGCTAGCCTTTTCTCTTGGATGTGTTTTGGACTTTGTGTTCCAGAAAATCCGAAGCCAACCTGAGCATGGTGGCTCCTGTCTGTAATCCTAGTATTTGAGAGGCTAAGATAGGAGTGTTGTTAAATTCAAAGCTAGCCTGAGCTATACAGTGAGTTCCAGGACAGCCTGGCGCTAGAGGGTGAAACTATGGATTGAAAGGTTGTAATTTGGCTGTAGAGTGCCTGCATAGCATTCTGAGGGCTGTAGTTTGGCTGTAGAGTGCTTGCACAGCATTCTGGGGGCTGTAGTTTGGTTGTAGAGTGCTTGCCAAGCATTCTGGGAACCCTGAGTTTGCTTCCTAGCACTGTGGTGTCCACCTGGGAGCTTGGTAAATGTCCTCGAAAGTAGCTTCAGGGTTCCACACACTTCTTTTTGTAGTTGTTTTTGTTTGTTTTAAGACAAGGTTTCAAGTAGCCCAGGTTGACCCTGAACTTGCTATGTAGCCAAGGATGTCTTTGAACTATTCCTCCTGCCTTCTTGTCTCAACTGCTGTGATTAAATGTGTGATTACACCATGCCTCATTTATTTCTTTGGTTCTTGCCATTTTTTCTTTTTATTACATTTATTATTTATGTGTGTTTATGTGTGTGGATGTATATCTTACAACGCCCATGCAGAGGTCAGAGGATCGCGTGCAGGAGTTGTGCTGGGGACCACACACAGATCATCAGGATTGGCAGCAAGCACCTTTATCCACAGGGCCATCTTGCTGGCCTAGTTCTTGTCTTTTCTTAGATTTTTAGCACAATATTTTTCTTTCTTATAGCACAAATCACTTTTTATTTTTGTGTTTTTTGAGACAGGGATCCTCTGTGTAATCCTAGCTGCTCTGGAACACGCTCTGTAGACCAGGCTGGCCTTGAACTCAGAGATCATCCTGCCTCTGCCTCCAGAGTGCTGGGATTAAAGGCGTGCACCAGCACCGCCCGGCCACAAACAACTTTTAAAAGAACACGTTTAAACTGGGAATACAGAGTGCTTGCCTAGTATATCTGAATCCCTCCGGTTTGGTCCTCAGCACCATGTAAAATGGCTCTGTGGCTTGTTACGGCACCAGAAAGGTGGAGGCAGGAGGATCAAAAGTTTAATGTCATCTTCGGCTACATAATACGTTTGAAATCAGCCTGGACAACACGAGGCCCTGTTTCAGAAACAAAACAAAGCAAACCCCAAACGGTTTGTGAGCTTCACTGGTACACATGCCACGCGTGGTCTTCCCTCTTCTGATTGCCTGCTCCTCCTTTGCTGATGATCTGATAGACGGCCAGGATTTAGTGAGAGAGCTGGGCTGAGGAGCTTTCAGAGCACAACACCCCTGTAAACCCCGGGGAAGCACGTGCCGAGATTTAATATTCCTGATAAGAGAATGGGCCAAGGAGTGTGGGGCTTTTAAATTTGAGTGATAAAAGTTTAAAGACACAGCCAGGCAGCAATCGCAAATGTCTTTAATCCTGGCGCTTGGGAGGCAGGTGGATCTCAGTGAGTTTGAGGCCAACCTGGTCTACCAAGGGTGTTCCAGGACTGTTACACAGAGAAACTCTGTCATGAAAAAAACGGAGGGAAAAAAAAGTTTAAAGACACAGAGAGCAAACTTCCAATCAGGAATTGTGGGTGATGTGACGAGACAGAAGCCATGAGTTTCAGGGAGGGGTCCTCTTCACTTTGATCCCTGGCTACCCCATCCCTGTCCCTAGCAGTTCTTTACTCCATGAGTTTCAGGGAAGGGCCCTCTGCACTCTGACTCCTGGCTCCGCTATCCCTCGTCCATAGCAGGCAAGCATACACCCACCATGTCCAGCCCATAGGCCTCTTTTACAAACAGTTATGGTCTTTCCCCAAAGACCTGTGCCCTAGCTTTCCAGACCACAGCAGGGTTGTCCGGGTTGTCTGGGCGGGTGGTCAATTTTCAGTCTTACATTGACCTTTGCCCTGTGGAATAGGCTCTTCCTGTTTGAAGTGAGGGGGCAGGGTGAGGACAAGGGCCACACAGTGTGTATTCATCCTAGAGGAGAGGGTGGGAAAGCCTACAAGCCAAGGAGGTTGCTGGCTTGTTTGTTGAGACAAGAGTCTCATGCTGCATTCTAGACTGGCCTCAGACTTACTAATGGTCCTTGCTACAACCCTCCTGCCTGAGCCTCCGGAGTGTTGGGATTCCAGGTGTTAGCCAGCACACCTGGATTCTTTTTTTTTGCTTTATTTTAGCTTTATTTCATGTGCATTGGTATAATGATATCAGTTCTCTGGAACTGGAGTTACAGACAGCTGCAAGCTGCCATGTGGGTGCTGGGAATTGAACCCGGGTCCTCTGGAAGAGCAGTCAGTGCTCTTAACCACTGAGCCATCTCGCCAGCCCCCCACACCTGGATTCTTAAGCTACTTTGAGTTCCCCGTTCTAGTCACAGAAAGCCCAGTGACGGTTCCTCTGGAACGCACACCAGCGTCTTATTATTCCTGATCAGAAAACCTCTTTAGCTAAAGTCACGGACCCTCAATTTGCAACAAGCAAATGAGCCTAAACAATGAGAGGCTAAGTTCTGAAGCAGGGCTGCCGTGGAATATTCCTTTACACCATGTGAAGACGTGTCAATGTGATTGGTTGAATACGAAGCTAAACAGCCAACAGCTGGGCAGGAGGTATAGGTGGGATTTCGAGAAAACTCTGAGGAGAAGAAAGGCGGGGTCGCCAGTCAGACACGGAATAACCAGGATGGGCAAAATGGAGATGAGGTAGCAAGCCATGTAGATTTAAAAATATGGGCTAATTTAAGTTATAAGAGCTAGTTAGACACAAACCTAAGCTAAGGCCAAGCTTTCATAATTAATAATAAGTTTCCATGTAATTTTGTTTGAGCTGGCAGCCCAAAAAGAAAAGTCCATTTACACAGCGCTTCTCAACCCTCCTAACAACTGCGACCCTTTAGTGCGGCTCCTCATGCTGTGGTGACCACACCCATAAAATTATTTCATTGTTTCTTCCTAACTGTAGTTTACTACTGTTATGAATTATAATATAAATATCTGATATGCAGGATATCTGATATATGACTCCTAAGAAAGGTTGTTTGACCTCCACAGGATGAGAACAACTGTTCTAAAACATCATACATCATCAGTAATAGATACATCTCGTGTTTCCAGCCCTCATCTTCCTTCTCTGAGAAATGTCCCTACCTTACGGTGTGTGCACCAATGTGCTGACATCACACATATATACTCCTTGCCTATAACACCAGTCCAGGCATCCTCTGAGTTACCAACACCTGTCCTGTGGGTGCTAGGTCAGAGACTGCCTCCCTAGGCAGGCAGAGCTGTAGACCTTGTTTGTGTGTGTGTGTGTGTGTGTGTGTGTGTGTGTGTGTATCCCCTTTGCTAATAAGCACAATCAAAACACCAGGTTTTGCCGGGCGGTGGTGGCGCACGCCTTTAATCCCAGCACTCGGGAGGCAGAGGCTGGCGGATCTCTGTGAGTTCGAGACCAGCCTGGTCTACAGAGCTAGTTCCAGGACAGACTCCAAAACCACAGAGAAATCCTGTCTCGAAAAAACAACAACAAAAAAAACCCACAAAAAAACCCCATCAGGTTTTGTAGCACATGCCTGTCATTCCAGCACTTTGCAGGCTAAGGCAGGAGGATTGCTGTAAGTTCAAAGTCAACCAGGTTTACATAACAGAATCCTGTCTCAAAAATCAAACAGAATATTCATTTATTCAACAAATACACACTGAGTGCCTACTACATCCACACAATAAAATTAAAATGGATTCAATGTATTGCATAAAATGCCAACTTTGTGGAGTAGTTTTGGGTGCCGACCATTACATGATTTCAAAGAAAACTTTGTTTTATCTTTCTTTCTTTTTTTTTTTTTTGGTTTTTCGAGACAGGGTTTCTCTGTGGCTTTGGAGCGTGTCCTGGAACTAGTTCTTGTAGACCAGGCTGGTTTCGAACTCACAGAGATCCGCCTGCCTCTGCCTCCCGAGTGCTGGGATTAAAGGAGTGCGCCACCATCGCCCGGCCTTTGTTTTATCTTTCTGTTTTCCTTCCTTCCTTCCTTCCTTTCTTTCTTTCTTTCTTTCTTTCTTTCTTTCTTTCTTTCTTTCTTTCTTCTTTTCTTTAGTTTTATAGAGACAGGGTTTCTCTGTGGAGGCCTGGGTGTCCTAGAATCCGCCTGCCTCTCTCTCCCAAGTGCTGGGATTAAAGGCGTGCACTGCCATCACCCCGCTGCCACTGACTTTATTAAATTTTCTGTCCACAGTGGGGAGAGACCAAGGTCGTGAGAGGGAACGCAGCTGAGCAGAAGAGTGAGCAGTACAGCCACAGTGTGTTTACTGAAGACCCCTGCGGAGGCTCTGATGTGCCTCACTGGTGATCATTATCATTGAATCTGTTGCTTGGTTTAGACGTTCTTTAAGTTAGGTAGCTTTGAAGAAGCTTGTATGCATTGAATATTATTTGCACTCAAGATCTAAATTCATACAAATAAAGATTATGGGGCCCAGGGCCAGCAAGATGGCTCAGCAGGAAAAGGCAGTTGCTACCAAGCCTGACGACCTGATTTTGATCTCTGGAATTCCATGTGGTAGAAGGAGAAAACCTTCTCTTGAGCGTTGTCCTCCAGCTCCACTACAGGTCCGATCCCAGCCCTGCAGCTTACTGTGTGCTCTTTCCATCCCCCTCCATTCCCCTGCTGCCAACCCAGTGACCCAGGGACCCAGGGACCCAGAGGTCCCTTCTGGTCAGTTCCCATTCCATTGGAAAGGCAGTGAGCAGCGCTTTCCACCTGGGACCCCAGTGGCCATTGTTTGACTGATGCTTTCCACCTGGGACCCCAGTGGCCATTGCTTGACTGATGCTTTCCACCTGGGACCCTGGTGGCCGCGGTGGATTGGGGCTCAGTTCTGCTCTCTGCCATCGATAAGAAGTAAAGAGAGACCCACAACTGGTCAGTGTGCAGAGAGCGGGAGACTTTGCAGCCCTCGGCCCTACATGGGACCTCTTCATCAAACAGGAGGGAGCCCCATGGGCTTAGTGAGCCAAAGAGGGAGCAGAAAGATTGTAAGAGTCAGAGGGGTTGGAAGACACCAAGGAAACTGTTTTCCAGACACAATAGAGCTGACACCCATATGAACTCACAGAGGCTGTGACTACAAGCACAGGACCTGCACATGCCAAATAGGGACCCAGAAGTAAGCGGGGAGTGGACGTGCCAAGAATCTATCTCCAACTGATAGCTGCTTGCAAAAGAAAGGTTAGTTTTCTCCAGTGGAGTTTCATTGGCTATATAAGTCACACGCAAGGTAAGGCCTCATTCCCAGCAGTAGACAGTCAACTAAAATGACCTCAGTGGTATTTTGTAGATTTTTCTTGTCTCATATTGTAGCAAGCTTTCTTGTCGGACTATCTTTGGACTGCCAGCCTGCAAATAATCACCCAGAGACTTATTAATTATGAAAGCTTGGCCTTAGCTTAGGCTTGTCTCAGCTAGTTCTTATAACTTAAATTAACTCATATTTTAAGAATCTATGTTCTGCCATGTGGTGTTAGATCTCTTCAATCTTGCACCTCTGGTCTCCTCTCCAGGTCTGGCTGCTGGCCCCAACTTTCTTCTTCCCAGAGTCCTCTCTTTCTCCAGAAGTTCTACCTAACCTCTTCCTGACTAGCTATTGGCCATCCAGTTCTATATTAAACCAATCAGAAGGTGTCTTGCAAAGACACATCTTCACAGTGTAATCAGAAATGTTTCTCCCCTTTCTGTCTAAGTAAAAAAGAAAGGGTTCAACTCTAACACAATAAAACTATATATACTAAGAACAATTGTCAGGTAAGAATTATTTTTACAATATTCAGTCCATTTGTACTTGGCAGTTTTGGAGAAAATACTTTACTATCTATCCTATTTCAGTCCAAAATTTTATACTTAAGCAACTTTTTATCATAACTTATATTACCATAACTTAAGCTTTCATGTTTCTCTACTTTATAAAATTTATATTTATTATGTAAGTTTCTTTTCTGAATTTTGTAACAAGGGAAACTGTAAAACTATAACTATCTGTCTTCAACTCCATCAGAGACCCAAGAAGAATAAAATATTATCTGAGTAAACAGGTAGTGCAGAGCAAACATCTTACAAAACTATAGAGATGACAGAAGCATCTGGCTGCCTGGCCAGTCACACAGGTTCCTCTGTAACACTGGGGCACCCACCTTCGGCTTACAGGCCTAGAATATCTGATAGACTTTTCTGTGAAACAGGAATTTTGAAGGACTACCCACCTTGTCTTGGAAAAGCTTGGCAGTTGCTTTCTTTTATTCCCTGCATACTGTCAGCAGTTGAGGCAAGGAGAGTTTCTTACCAAGTGGCTAACTTTGCTACAATGCAGGCAAACTCCATCTAGAGGTTCTTCAATGCCCATCATCCTTTCTTGAAGTAGAGTATTGCTGCCAGGAGCAGATGTGCCTCACTGTCATGAAAAGGCTTAGAATATTAAAATAATTTTTAAAAATACCATACTTTGTAGGACTCTGAAATGTTTGAAGATCATCTGTCTATCTAAAATATAACTCTGTTTGACCTTAAAATCATACCTAACATAGTCACAAATTTGACTGTTAGAAGACTGCTAACCTGCATTTCTTAATTATCTTAAGTAGTTTGTAATAATAACTTTCAAGGACCAGAAACTTACATTACATCTTTAAATGAGCTGCTTTGGTGCAATGCCTTAAGCAAGAGTAGGAATGTATATGTTATAAGAAAAACCAGTGGTGGTGGCGCACGCCTTTAATCCCAGCACTCGGGAGGCAGAGGCAGGTGGATCTCTGTGAGTTCGAGGCCAGCCTGGTCTACAGAGCTAGTTC
>NW_004949107.1:9212498-9216137 GCF_000317375.1 Microtus ochrogaster | reverse complement strand
ACCTGGATGGAGGGGGGAGGACCTTGGACTTTCCACAGGGCAGGGAACCCTGACTGCTCTTTGGACTGGAGAGGGAAGGAGAGAGGAGTGGGGGGAGGAGGAGAAAAGTGGGAGGAGGGGGAGGGAAAAGGGAGGCTGGGAGGAGGCAGGAATTTCTTTTTTTTTTCTTTCAATAAAAAAAAAAAGAAAAGAAAAATAACCTTTATTTTGTATTAGTATATAAAAATCCATACCAGTGCAAAATATTTGAGACTGGTAGTTGTTTTTCAGTTCAAAAGTAGACTCAACAATCTATCCTTTTATTCTGTCATTTCTATATTATATCCTCCCTTTTTTCCCTTCAGAAAGAGATTCCAGAATCTACTCTCCTCTCATTGGATATACAAGCCACACTTAAGGGCAGGCCCCATGTCCAGCAACAGACAACCAACTAAAATGACCTCAGTGGTATTTTTGTAGACTTTTTATTATCCTCATATTGCTTTGTTTAGACATTTTTTAAATCTTACTGGTCTTGTAATAGTATTACTGCTTGTAATAGTATGCCTTCAAATTTTGTGCTTTTATGGGTTTTCTCTGTGTGTGTGTGTATTTTTGTGCTTTTTGTTTTTTAAAAAGTAATTTTATTAATAATTTTATAAATTTATTCTCAGATCTAAAACTCCAAACAGGACCATAAAAAGCAATTTGAGAAGCACTAGACAGAAAAAAAAAAGACCAAATATCACAAGAAAATACTCATAGGCACAAAATAAAGGTCACTAAGCTAGCAGTGTAAGTCTGTTGATCTCAGCACCGGAGAGGCTGAGCCAGGAGGCCTAAGTTCCTGGCCAGTCGGGACTAGAGTGGAACTCTGTGTGTGTTGGGGAGGGGGGGGATGCGGAGAACCCAGGAAAAAGGATTGTTAGGGCACATATAAACCTGTAACCAGCCGTTGGGAAGTGGAGACAAGAAGATTGGGGTTAGTCTCTGCTATGTACTGAGTTGATAGCTAGTCTGGGATAGGGCAACCTTTGGGAGGTGTTAAAAGAATTGGAACCATAACCCCCAGCCCTTTAAGAGGCAGAAATCATTGAGATAGGTCCCCGCGGGATGTGGCCCTGTAGGCTCTACCGGAGGCCCCATTGGATATTCAGAAACTCTCAGCTTGATTTGTCATCTGCCATGACATTTCTGTCCAATGCTATCTGTCTTGGCACCCAGGTGTTGAAGGACAGACCCTAAGTCTCTGGAAGGCCTCCAGCGTTTTGGTGAGTTTGGTGAAGCCCGGAGTGAGAGAGGGGGTTTGGATTGCATATTGGAGTGGCCGGATGGGGTAACAAACTCTGGAGAGCAGAATCAGAAATTGTACTCTCAGCTGGTTGAGGATTCCGAGGAACTGATGGGAAGGAGCCTGAGCCGCCAGCATGGTGGCCTGCAGCAGCCAGCTTTGTGGGTCACATGGAAAAGGTGCTATCGCTGGCAGACTGCCATAGCCAAGCAAAGGGAGGGCGTATCTTTTGCTCCAAGGAACCCTGGAACCAAGCATCAACTTGATTTTCCTTTGGGGTGACTCTGGTGACCAGAACCCTTTGAGCCTCGAGGTCAGGGTACGACTCCATCTTGAAGTGTTTTTCCAATTCTCATAGCTTCTCCCAACTGTACTCCTGGTCAAGGGGGTCCTAGGGTATAGGGGGCAGGGAGAGAGAGAGAGAGAGAGAGAGAGAGAGAGAGAGAGAGAGAGAGAGAGAGAGAGAGAGAAGGTATGAAGTTGGATGGGTAGGGAGATGGGGAGGATCTGGGGGGGAGGGGAACATATTGTATGAAAAAAAATATTTTCAGTAAAGGAAAGACAAGAAAAATAAGAAAGTTGCCCAGGTGTACTTAATCACCCCCCCCCATCCTTCCCACAAACAAGATAAATGTGCTTTAACAAAAAGGTCATGGAAGGGAAATAATTATTTTCACATAGGAAAACTGTCTCCATGGAAGATGAAGACTTGACTCAGTTGTTAAGGAGTATACTGCTTTTCCAGAGGACCCATGTTTGGTTCCTAGCACCCATGTCAGGAAACTTGCAACTGTAACTCCAGCTCCAGAGGATCCAACACCTTCTCTGGCCTCCACAGGAACACACACATATACACATGCAGCATGAACACACACACACACACACACACACACACACACACACACATACACACACACATACACACACACACTTTAAAAGAGAAGAAAAACTCTCTTGAAGAGTGAGTCTTTGCTGTTTTGAGCATGAGAAAGTGAGGAAATAGTTTCCTTAGGAGTTCAGAGATAACACTGAAATGCTTATTGTGAGCCCCCAGTCCAGTCCTTGACACCTACATTCATTCATTTCTTTATTTTGAAAGTATAACATGACCTCTAAAGAGTTAAACGTTATAGAAAGCATGTATCTAGTCCACAAGTATTGATTTAGCACCTGCTGTACAGGAGGCTCTGAGCTAGGCACAGAGTCATAACAAGAAGCTCAGCTAATCGTCCAGAAGCCCGCCCTCCAGAGGGTGAAGTTTGTTCTAGGCTTAGTACATCAGACTCCAACACTAGAAGACCGCGGCTCCTGACCCCTGCTATGGAGAGCTCCATGTCAGGAGCCCACCACAGAGCTCTTAGATAGAAAGTTTGACTCCACAGACTTCTGCTCCAGCACTGCACCCTGCCGCTGGTGAGCAGCCTGCAGGCCTGCCCTTGATGTCTTCTTCCTGCAGAATGCAAAGCTAGTATCCCCACAGAGCAGGTGTCTTATCTCTCACAAACATGTCTCTTGGTGGGAGCTAGTTTCCTGGAAGCAATTTCCAAGGCAAGCCAGGACAAATATTTACCACTCATTTTCTCAGACACTGGTGAATGGGAAAAACGCTCTTGTTCAGATCCGGGGCAGCCCAACTGGTATTTGTCGACTAAGCATCTTGGGGCCTTCATGAAGATCAACATTTCAGCCCCACATGAAACAGGGTCCTGTGTTGCTCTTACGGAACTCACGGAGTGGTTCACAGCTTTGAAGATGGTTTTGATGTGGGAGTGTGCTGTGTGGAGAGCTGGATAGCTTGTCTCACGTGGCACCTGGTCCTTGTGCATTCTTTATGGCAATGGAAGGGTGGGGCACACAGTTTGCCACATATCCGGCTGTTTTTGACCAGCTCCATCTTTCCTGCAATTTTCATTCCTGTATATACAACTCAAGTCCAGCTAAGACTTGTGTTGTATTTTTAATCATGTGCTTGTGTGTGAGTCTGTGTGTGGGTATGTACATGCGTGTGAGCACCCAAAGAGGCCAGAGGTATCAGGTGCCCTGGAATGAAGAGTTACAGGTGGTGGTAAACTGCCTGATGTAGGTACTGGTGATTGAACATGGGTCCTCTGGAAAAGCAGTACATGCTCTTAATGGGTGAGCCATCTCTCCAGTCACACCCCATTCCTTCTGAGGCACGGTCTTTTTTTTTCATATTTTATTTTTTTAAATTTATTTATTTATTAAAGACGTCTGTCTCTTCCCCACCACAGCCTCCCATTTCCCTCCCCCTCTCCCAATCAAATCCCCCTCCCTCGTCAGCCCAAAGAGCAATCAGGGTTCCCTGCCCTGTGGGAAGTCCAAGGACCACCCACCTCCATCCAGGTCTA
>NW_004949107.1:9196169-9207678 GCF_000317375.1 Microtus ochrogaster | reverse complement strand
TGTTTTCATGTTGTTTTTCAGATTATTGGGTGAATTCTTGCCTTGGCGCCTGCCCATCTCCTCCTATCGATGCTGTCTAATGGGTCTTTTAAAACCGGATCAGGTTTCCCTGCTGGCCAGGGGCTCCTCTTACAAAATGCCCTCGCTCTGTTTCCTGGCTCCTGCCGGGAGCCAAGATCCCTCTCACCCCTCAGAAGGGTCTTCGGAACAGGACCCGGCTCCTCCTTCTGAGGCATGGTCTTATATTGTAGCCTAGGCTAACCCTCTCCTGCCTTAGCCTCCCTGGGATTTTAGATAAGAGCCCCTACATCCAGCTCTGACCCGTATGTTCTATTTTTAATTTTGAATATTAATTTTGGGAGAGTTGTTATTCTCTAGTACAGACAAGGTTCCCTAACAGCCTGCATTTTAGACTTCAAAGCCTCTATGAATATCAGAGCCAAAAAAGCACATAGCGGGCTGGGGGAGGGGCTACCTGAGTGGGCCTAGTGCTTGCCTATCATGGGCAAGGCCCTGGATGAGAGCCCCGGCACCACATAAAGCTGCAATGCCAGCATTCAGGAGATAGAGGCAGAAGGATCAGGAGTTCAAGGCTATCCTCAGCTACATAGCAAGTTTGAAGGCAGCCTGGGCTACATGACACCATGTCCTTTAAAAAAAAAAAGAACAGGTCCTGGTGATTCATGAAATTTGTCAGTTCTGAAAGTGTAAAATAACCCATTTAGCTAGGATATCACTGAACGACTGCTCTGAAGGAGAGCTGTAACAAGGCGACAATCATCTAAAGTGTCCTGTGCCCTTTTACTATCTACTGCCCTTCCGCTTTACCTCCTGCCCTGTGGTACTCAACTATACCGGAAGTATTCCCTCCTAACTCATGTCAGTGCTTTGAATTTACTCTATGTTCATCCCTCAGTGCAGAAGACTAACCAGAATTTTAGGTGGAGGGAATTCCTAATTATAAAAGAAACCATGCTGGTTATAGTAATTTTGAAAAATGTATGGGCTGGTGAGATGGCTCAGTGGTTAAGAGCACTGACTGCTCCTCCAGAGGACCCGGGTTCAATTCCCAGCACCCACATGGCAGCTCTCAGCTGTCTGTAACTCCAGTTCCAGGGAATCTGACATCGTTATACCAATGAGCATGAAATAAAGTTAATAAAGTTTAAAAAAATAAAAACAAGAAAAGTAAAAATGTGGGCAAAAGCAAACAAAGAAGGAACTAAAAACAACAATAACACACAACAACTAATTATGGTGAAGCACATCTTAATCCCAGCAGCTGGGAGGCAAAGGTAGGAGATCCCTGTGAGTTGGAGGTTAGCCTGGTCTCCGTAGTGAGTTCAGTAAAGGCCAGCCAGGACCACACAGTGAGATCTTATTTCAATAAAATACAATAAAGAAAAGAAAGCAAAAAACAAACAAATAAAACCCATCCCCCAAATCTATTTCAAAGGTGGTAATGTTACATTGTCGTACCCTTTGCACAGCAGTTATACAACTTCAGAAAATCAGGATGATTCCCTCTCCGTTACTCCGCAGCAGTTTTTGGAGCAGGTTTTACTCTGTGGGCCAGAATGGTCTGTGACTCACTATGCTTCACGCCTCAGTTTCCTAGTTGCTGGGACTTCAGTCACCACACTCAGTTAGCGACTGGATGTTTTCATTTCCCAACACAATGTAACCATCCCCTACTGCATCATTCTGATTACTAGTTACCTGGAGGGACCAGGTAAATGTCACAAGCCACATTCTTGGAACAAGAGCATCTCCATATGCATATATATGCATGAACACACATACAGACACACACACACACACACACACACACACACACACACACACACCCTAGTGTGTGTCTCTCATGCTTTCTGTAGAATAGCAAGGGAAACTCACATAGCGGAATTTGGAGGGCTGTAAGTTAAGAACATTTTTCAGATATTTATTTATTTATTTATTTATTATGTATGCAACATTCTGCCTCCATGTATGCCCACACGCCAGAGGAGGGTGCCAGATCTTATTACAGATGGTTGTGAGCCACCACGTGGTTGCTGGGAGTCAAACTCAAGACCTTTGGAAGAGCAGCCAGTGCTCTTAACCACTGAGCCATCTCTCTGGCCCCATTTTTCAGATTTTTTGATCCATACTAAATATTTGGTCATCTTCAGCTTCCAGAAGAAATTCAATAAATTTTAGTCTGTTTTTAAATTATTATTTCCTATGCTTAAGTCTTTTGCTTGCAAATGTGTATGCGGGCCACATGTTTGACTGGTGCACATTAAGGCCAAAACTGGAGTTTTTGACAGTTGGGAGCTGTCATGTGGGTGCTGGGAACTGAACCCTGGTCCTGTGGGAGAGAATCCGTCTCTATAGCCCGTTCTTTTGTTCCCTGAGACAGGATCCAATGTATCCCAGATGGGGCTTATTTTCATCTTGGAGATCTCTGTCTCTCTGTCTCTCTTTTCAACCCCCCCTACCCCGCCCAGGGTGGTGCTGTGTTACTAGGGGTTGATCCTAGAGCTGGTCGAGTCCTCTACCTGTGAGCTATATCCTCAACCCACCCTAGTGTTCTTAGGTCATAGAATGTGCCTGGTTAGCAGTGTGCACACTGACAAAATGACAATGAAAGAGCATTTGAATCCGAGGGATGAGGAGCTTTGGCAGGTCTTGCTGACGAGTTTCAGAGCGTGAGTTTAATTCCTACATGAGAGAACTGATTCCTGCAAATTCTCCTCCAAAATTCCTGCCAATTGTTCTCTGATCTCCGTGTCTGTGATCACATACATATGCACATCACACACACACACACACACACACACACAGGTAAATATAAAAATAAATAAATGCAATAACATTAAAAAACATCGATAGGGGGGCTGGAGAGATGGCTCAGCGGTTAAGAGCACTGCCTGCTCTTCCAGAGGTCCTGAGTTCAATTCCCAGCAACCACATGGTGGCTCACAACCATCTGTAATGCGGTCTGGTGCCCTCTTCTGGCCTTCAGGCACAACACAGAAAGAATATTGTATACATAATAAATAAATAAAAAAAAACATCGATAGCTGGAGACTGGAGCAATGGTTCATTGGTTAAGAGCCCTTACTCCTTGAAAAGACACAAGTTCAATTGCCAGCACCCACATGGTGGGTCACTGCCATTTTTAACTCCAGTTCCAGGGGACCAGATGTCCTCTTCAGGCTTCTGAGGGAACCACACATGCCCGTAGTGCACATACACAAGGCGAAGCACCCATTCACACAAAGTACAAATAAATAAATCTTAAAAAATTAATAGTTGGGAACAGATATAAAAAGAAAACCCAGTCCAGACAGAGAAACATGTACACTAGGATATTTTAAGCAAGAATTCTTCAGAGAATATTTATTCTGCTCAAGAGGTACTCCAGAGGAAGATGCAAGTATATTTTCTTAAACTTTCTTTTCTTCCTCTTTCTTTTTAGTATGTAAACATGCACACTAGGACTGCTATGCACAACTGTAGGTCACACACAGCACAACGGCAGGGTACCACCATCAGGCTACAGAGTTCAGACTTAGGCTGTAGAGTATTGCAACCCTTTCCTTGACTTATCTGTACAAGGTCTTCTGTAGCCCAGGCTGGCCTCAACTCTATGCAGCTGAGGATGGCTTAGAGCTGATTTTACTGCCTCTCTCTAGAGTTCTGGGATTACACATGTGTGATATTCCTGCTTTGTGTAGTCCTGGGGAAATGGGCCCAGGGCATACTGGGTGAGTATTGTATCAGCAGAGACACATGCACCCCAGCCCAGACCCAATACACTTAAATATTACCACTAATCATAATCATAATAATAGAGTAAGAGGTTAGTTTTTCTGCCACCTTAGGCACTAATGTACTATTAGGTATCTTTGTCTACACCCATACACATACTTATACTTATAAAGTCTTCCTCCAACACAAATAGTGGCGTACAAAGGACACTGGGTTAGTGAGAAAGCACATGCTTGGCATGAGTGAGCCCTGGGTTCAATCCCCACAATGAAATCAGTGATACCGCTCTGTACTGTTCTTTGATTTTTTTTTTAACCCCTCAAAACTCTTGGTGGGCTGAAGACACAATTCGGCTGGTAGAATGCTTACCTAGCGTGTGCAAAGCGTGGGCTCCTAACACTGTGTAAGGCAGGCCTAAGGGTACATACCTGTAATCCCAGTGCCTAGGAGGTAGAGGCAGGAGGACCAGATATCCAAGGTCATCCTGGGCTATGTAGTGAATTTGAGCCCAGCCTGGGCTACGTGAGACCCTTTTAATAAACCTCAAACAAAATCACAAGCACCGCCTTGGTGACGACTCTATCTTTGTACACCTTGAGTTTCCTACTCCTCGTTTGAGTCTCTGGGGAGCATTCCACGGGGTGAGTGCTTAGGGTTCAGAATTTGAGGAAGCCACCTTAAAGACAACCAGGCATCCAAAGGGACTCCAGAGGCTGATTTGGGTTGGGCCCCAATGGTCACATAAAAAGTGCAGGAGAGCAGACTCCCCCAGAGGGCACTTGTGAGAACCAGACTGGTGCCTGCTCTGAGACTCCTTGTTACATAAAACAGAAGCTTTTCGGCTTGCCTTGCTCCTCAAGTGACTCATTTTCAGAAGAGCCATTTGCTCCATTTCTAGCGCAAACACCGAAAGAGCATGGTTCTATATCTTGTTGGGGTGCACAAACACATTCTGTCCAGCACTAGCCATGGCACAGACCATAGCTAACTTACCCTGTAAGTAAATTGTTACCTCCTGGGAACTTATCAAATTGGATCAAGAACACACAGTCACAAGAGCATAGAAAAACATGTCAGAAAACTTACCAAACACCAGACCGGTGACTGATGTCCCCCCTTGCCTGGGACATCTTCGAGGTGTCATGATGGCACTGGCTGACAGAGGGACCATACATTGGTACATTCATCTGACCCATGGGTCAGAAAGTGGGCAAACTCCCAGCTCTGTCCCCAGGGCTTCAGACTGGCTCTGGTTCCATCTATCTGGACCTTCTCCTGCATCTTGCACAGATGCTGTATCTTGCCTAAGCCAGCCCTGTGCCTCACTTTGGACCAGCTCTGGGCATCTCTCTACCACCTGCAGTGGCTTCTCGGTCTGAACCAGCTCTCTGCTCTTGCCTTCAGTTAGGCCTCCTTGAACCCCACAACATCCCTAAGTCTCTGGTTGCGACTCTGTAATGTAGGTATTCTTCTGTGAAGTGTCATATGTGATCCGAGGATTACTGTTAGTGGATGGTAATGGAAGAACCTGTGGTAGCCAATCACTGTCTACCAAGAGAAACCAGCAGCACTTGGTGAACTGCAGTCAATGGAATTGGCTTAGTTCTTGAACTGTTGTTCTTTAATAAATTCTTACATTATGTTTCTGACACAGTACACTCAGGGCTGTATCAGGGTTATCCTTTCGGTTCAAAACCACGTGGGAATCCACATCTATTTATTTAATTATTTGTTTTATACTGGATCTTATTTGCAGACCAAGGTGGCCTAGAACTCACTATGTAGTTCAGGCTGGTCTCCAGCTTCCAGCAATCCCCCTACCAAAGAATCCCACGTGCAGAGATTACAAGCTTTTATGCCCAAGTTATTGCTGTGGGACAATGGTCTTTTATCCTGTCACTTGTATTTTAATAAAATGCTGATTGGCCAGTAGCCAGGCAGGAAGTATAGGTGGGGCGACCAGGCAGGAAGTAGAGACAGGGCAACGAGAACAGGAGAATTCTGGGAAGAGGAAAGATTCAGTCTGCAGTCATCACCCAGACAGAGAGGAAGCAAGATGAGAACGCCTCGCTGATGAAAGGTACCAAGCCTTGTGGCTAACACAGACAAGAATAATGGGTTAAAGTAAGATATAAGAATTAGTTAATAACAGGCGGATCTCTGTGAGTTCGAGACCAGCCTGGTCTACAGAGCTAGTTCCAGGACAGGCTCCAAAACCACAGAGAAACCCTGTCTCGAAAAACCACAAAAAAGAGAATTAGTTAATAAGAAGCCTGAGCTAATAGGCCAATCAGTTTATAATTAATGTAAGCCTCCATGTTTTTCTTTGGGACTGAAAGACTATGGGACTGGGCAGGACAGAAAGCTCTGTCAATAGGTTATGATACGATTTCTTTGTTATGTTTTCTCTGTAGACTTTGCTTTTTTTTTAAAATAAAGATTTATTTATTTATTATGTATACAGTGTTCTGTCTGCATGTACACCTGCAGGTCAGAAGAGGGCGCCAAATCTCATTACAGGTGATTATGAGCCACCATGTGGTTGCTGGGAATTGAACTCAGGGCCTCTGGAAGAGCAACCAGTGCTCTTAACTGCTGAGCCACCTCTCCAGTCCTAGACTTTGTTTTTGAGACAAGATTTCATGTAGACAGTCTGGTCTCTGACTGATTATGCATTGAGGATAACCTTGAACTCTTGATCTTTCTGCCTCTACCTTCTAAGAGCTGGGATTGTAGTTAGGCATGCTGCACCTAGCCTTATTATTATTATTATTACTCATTAAGATGGGGTTTTGCTATGTAACCCAAGCTAACCTCGAACTTTCTCTTACTCCAGCCACAGGATGTCCAGGAACAGCTCCTCTAGGGTTAATGGAAGGCCTCTTCCTCATACCTTATAACCAGATAAACCACACTTCATTTCCACCAATTTTAGTGAGCCTCAATTCCTAACCATCAAATGAACCTTTCATAACTTGAGATCTTTGGGGCTGGAGAGATGGCTTAGAGGTTAGGGCTCCCAGCATCCATGTTGAGCATTTAAAAAATAAAATCTTTAAAAAAATTCGGGATCCTGTAATTTGTAGAGTTCATTCTCTCCCTTCTCCCCCCTCCCTCTTTTGGGTCTGGCTAGATTGGAATGCACTATCTACACAAAGGCTGGACTCAAACTCACAGAGTTGCTTGCCTCTCTCTCCAAGTGCTGGGATTAAAGGTGTGTGCCACCTTGCTTGGCCTGGAGTTTGCCTTTTTTTAGCTCATAAAAGGAGAAACAAATTCCACAAACAAATCTTTAACTGAGAGAAAGACCCCGTATGCTTAGTTCATGGGAGAAGGGTGATTTCTCAGCTGGAAACTGGGTATTGGCTGAAAGCCGGAGCGATCGGTGCAGGGCACGACACTTTATCAGGCCTGTTCAACCCCCAGCTTGTGGGCTACATACAGCCTGGGATAGCTGTGTGTGACTGTGGTCCGGTACAAAATTGTAAATTTATTTAAAACATTGTTTGTATTTTTAAACTCAGTAATATGATTCTCTTTTAAATTTTATTTTTATATCTTACTTATTTTTATTGTTTGAACATTTTGCCTGTATGTGTGTCTTTTTGCCATATGCGTGCCTGGTCCCTGTGGAGGTAAGGAAAGGACATCAGAACAATTGGAACAGGAGTTTCAGGCAGCTGTGAGCCACTGTGCGGGTGCTGGGAATTGAACCTAAGACCTCTCTAAGAGCAGCCAGTGCTTTTAACCTCTGAGCCATCTCTCCGGCCCTCATGTGATTCTTGAATATGAATTTGTAGATGCCCAACGCGATGCTGTAATGCCAAAAGGCTGGATAGATAGACACACCTGGTAACTGGGGAGATGTTCAAAGCTCCAGAGAAGATTGTGTCTAAGGGTGAGTGAGAGCTCTGGGGGGGTCTCCATGTTACATAAGAAGACCAAGTCCTTGCCCAGTCTCCCCAGTTCCTGTCCCCATCCGGGAGGTATCCGTAGGAAGATGAGGAGTGGAGGGGAGCTTGCCGTGTACGGAAATGTACATTCAAAGCAGAATGCCCGCTGTCTTGGAGGCTGGGCTTTCAGACAGCACACCTAATGGCCAAGCTTAAGGGTAGGGGTGGGGTGGAATTCCTAGAAGCACGGAGTATCCAGAATAGTGTCCACTCCCTTCTTCACATCCCTGCGTGAATTCAGAGGTGTGTTACAACATCTGCATGGCGGATCAGCCAAAACTACTAGGCCAATAACATGGAAATGTCCGTATAATGAAACAAAGGACAGTTAGTGGGGCATGTTGGTCAGTCATGATAGTCCTAGAGGGTCTGGCAGGGTCTGTTTCTTTTTCTCCCTGCTGGTCCAGTAGCCACGTGACATCCTGCCAGCCGCTAGCCTGCTATAGCTTGGGTCTTCAGCCACCATGCTGCAGGCTTCTCTTTAATATTTAGTCAGCCTCATTCCCTTTTCCTTCCAGAGACTTCCATCTCCTCATCTTCAAGAACTGAAGATATCACGGATATTCTTCCTGCGGAGGGTAAAGCCGTCGACACCACCTGCCCTGAAAGTAGAAGCCTGCCTATCTATCTGATCTCGGGAGGCAGTCACTGCTAGTGGCCCTCAAGGTGGGGATGGCCTGGAAACCTCGCAAGGCTATTTTCACAGTACAGAACCACGCAGGTCTGGAAAACACAAGCTTTAGAAGAAGTTTAAAAGGCATTTGGGCCCCTGAGATGACTCAGCAGGAGAAGGCTCTTGCATGGGGATCCGACTCTGATTCCTGGTCCTCACACTGTAGAAGGAGAAAACTGGCTCCTGAAAGTTGTCTTCTGACGTTTACATGCATCCTGTGACACGCACACACATGCACACACATGCATACACACGCACACACATGCACACATGTACACACACACACAAACACACACAAGAAATGTATATTTTTCAGACAAGGGTTCTCTGTATAACAGCCCTGGAACTCACTCTGTAGACCAGGCTGGCTTCGAACTCACAGAGATCCGCCTGCCTCTGCCTCTCAAGTGCTGGGATTACAGACTGCACACCACCACTGCTTGACTGTGAAATTTTTTTTTAAGAACTGGAGACATGGCTCAGCAGTTAAGAGTACTTATTGCTCTTGTAGAGAACCCATGTTCAGTTCCCATCACCCACATGGTGGCTCACAACCATCAGTAACTCTGGTAACCCCTGATCCTCTCTTCTGGCCTCAGTTATGTACATGGTGCGCATACAGGAGACAGGCAAAACACTAATAGAAATAAAAGAAGTTAAAAATACTGAAACTTTTTGAATAAAATAAGAAAAGCAGTGAGTGAAATAATAGTCATTAAAAGCCCTAAGGATGGGAGGAGAATGGGCTGACCTAACGGCCCCACCCTGGACCTGACCTAACGGCCCCACCCTGGGCCTGACCTAACGGCCCCACCCTGGACCTGACCTAGCAGCCTCCACACTGGACCTGACCTAGCGACCTTCACACTGGACCTGACCTAATGCCCCCTGTACTGGACCTGACCTAACAGCCTCCACATTGGACCTGACCTAATGGCCCCCACATTGGACCTGACCTAATGCCCCCTGTACTGGACCTGACCTAACACCCCCCACCCCCCCGTACTGGGCCTGACCTAGTGGCCCCCACACTGGACCTGACCTAACAGCTCCACACTGGACCTGACCTAGCGGACCCCTCCACTGAAGGTGCTATGTAGCGACTGGGCCCATTCAGAGCTTTGCAATATTAATCTGCATAAAGCAGGAAGTGTTAGTAAGTACACATGCCCCACCTGGCATGCTAGTAAGTAATCTAATACACTGTGGTTGCTCAAGGTCACATGAGCCAATAGAGCTCTTGGCTCTTGTTTGATTCTGGGTTTCAGTCTGTAGACCAGGCTGACCTAGGCTCACTGTATAGTCCAGATGGGCGTGAACTCATGTTGCTGCCTCTGCCTCAGTCTCTTGAGGACTCAGATTATAGATAGAAATCAGCATGACCAGTTTTTTTTAAAGAGACAGTTTTGTGGTTGTTTTTTGTTTTTGAAATGGTTTCACTATGTAGCCCTAGATAGCCTGAATCTTGCTGTGTAGACCAGGCTGACCTTGAATTCAGAGATCTGCTTGCTTTTGCCTCTCAATTGCTGGGTTTAAAGGAATGTATCATTATATCTGACATTAATTAATCAATTTTGAAGAATAATTTATTACGTATACGGTGTTCTTTCTGCATTCATGCCTGCTTGCCAGAAGAGGGTATTATATCTCATTACAGATGGCTGTGAGCCACCATGTGGTTGCTGGGAATTGAACTCAGGACCTCCGGAAGAATAGACAGTGCTCTTAACCTCTGAGCCATCTCCAGCCCCTTAATTTATTTTTAATTAATCTATAGAGTGACAGTTTCTATTGTAGAATTTTCATATATGATTCCTTTTGTTGCTCCCCCCCCCCACACATTCTCCTCGTCTCCCTTCCCTTTGTCCCTGCTGCGCCCTCCACAGCCAATATTGTCCTTCACACTTCCACATCACGTGGTCAAGTGTTCTGCTGCCTTACCCACAGCTCCAGTTTCTTCTCTCTCCATCTTATGGGCTCCTTTCTAGCCTCTGGCCTCCGCCCACACCGACTCCCACCTAACTGCGCATATTTAACAATTAGGAGCAAGGACCAACACTCGAGGAAGAACATATGGTGTTTGCCTGGCTGAGCTTGGGGGCTGTATGCATTACTTTTCTACGGCTGGGATAAAACACCATGACCAGGGCGACAAAGAGAAGGGAGGGTTCATTCGGGCTCGTGATTCCAGAGGGATTAGGTCCCGTCACAGCAGGTGTCATGGCAACAGGTGGATGGCTCGGTGACAGAAATAGCCGATGGCTCATATCTCCAACCAGAAGCAGAAAGCGAACAGGGAATGGGGCAAGTCTTGTGACCCTCAAAGCCCACTTCCAGTGAAGTGTTTCCTTCAACGAGGCCACACCTCCTAATCCTACCGAAACGGTGTCACCAGCTGGGGACCATGTACTTAAGCACCTGAAACCGTGGGGACATTTCTCACTCAGAACACTACAGCTACCAAACTTAATGTCCTCTTTCCAGTCCCGTCCAAGTTCCTACATATTTCATAATCTTATTTAGTTCACAGCTGGATGAAATCCATTGTGTATACACAAGCTCTTCATTATCCGCCCATTGTTGGGAAACATCAGGCTGATTGCATTTCCTGGCTGTTGTGAGGAGAGCTGCAGTGAACGAGGATGCGCCCCGTCTATGGCAGAGCCCTTTGCGTGTGTGTCCAGGAGAGCTATAGCTGGGTCTTATGGTCGTTCTATTTCTAATTTTAAAAAATTAGATTTATAGCAGGGCCATGGTGGTACATGCCTTTGCGGATCTCTGAGTTAAAGGGCAGCCTGGTCTACAGAGCTAGTTCTAGGACAGCCACACTACACAGAGAAACCCTGCCTCAAAAAACAAACAAAAAGATTAATTTTACTATTTTATGTGCATGTGTGTTTCTCCTGCATGTATGTCTGTGCACTATATTTGTATTTGGTGCCTGCAGAGGTCAGCAGAGATCAGATCTCCTGGAGCTGGAGTTACAGACTGTAGTAATAGGAGCGGCGGGGTCGCACCCCGGCCGCCTCCACGGCTAGCTTTGCCCGAAATAATTACACGGACACTGTATTCTTTTAAGCACTGCTTGGCCCATCTATCTAGCCTCTTCTAGGCTAACTCTCGCACC
>NW_004949107.1:9188877-9191879 GCF_000317375.1 Microtus ochrogaster | reverse complement strand
TGTAGACCAGGCTGGTCTCGAACTCACAGAGATCCGCCTGCCTCTGCCTCCCGAGTGCTGGGATTAAAGGCGTGCGCCACCATCGCCCAGCTCACTTGTTAATTCTTGGGACATTTCCTGTACTCCTGGAATCCTACTCAGAAGTTTCTTGATTAAACTCAGATTAAAGATGGCAGTGGCCATGGGTACCCAGGAGCCTGAGAGATCCACCAAGGTTTCTTGAGGAGACGAAGCCGTGGAGGATGCTACTTCAGCGGCATCTCTGGGATGACTACAAAAGCAGGCCAATGGGAAGACACTTCGTGGGACTGGAAAAAATAATGGCCGAGCGGAGTAGCATGCAAGGTGCTGAGAAGCTGAGCATACCTAGCTCGCTGAAGATGCTCTTATTCTTGGTCCATTTTATTTTGTCTTGAGAATTTCATACACTGGGTGCTGTAATCAGATATTTTGTGTTTTAAGCTGAGGTTTTTGATCCACTTAGAGTTGACTTTTCATGCAGAGTGAGAGTTATGGTCGATCTAATTTTATTCTACTTCAAGTGGGTGTCCAGTTTGTCAGTGCCATTTGTTGAATAGGCTGTCTTTTCCCCACTGCCTGTTTATGACACCTTTGCCAAAAGTTAGCTGCTCATACCAGCATGTTTTTTCTACCATGCGTCACTGGTCTGCAAGGCTGCTTCTGCGCCAGCATCACGCGTTCTCTGTGACTATGGATCTGTGATATACTATCTCCACCTGTGTTCTTTCTTTGGCTGCCTTTTGTATTCCTTTTTTAAAAAGATTTTTGTATTTATTATGCATATAGTGTTCTGCCTGCATGCATGCCTGCACACCAGAAGAGGGCACAAGATCTCATTACAGGGGCTGGAGATATGACTCAGTGGTTAAGAGCACTGACTGCTCTTCCAGAGGGCCCGGATTCAATTCCCAGCACCCACATGGCAGCTCACAACTGTCTGAAGATCCAGTTGCAGGGGATCTGACACATTCACACCAATGCACATAAAATAAAGTTAAATAAACCATAAAAAAAAAAGAGAAAAAAAAAAGATCTCATTACAGATGGTTGTGAACCACCATGTGGTTACTTGGGAATTGAACTCAGGTCCTCCGGAAGAACAGTCAATGCTTTTAACCTCTGAACCATCTCTCCAGCTTTCTCATTTGTATTTCATTATGCATTTTAGGCTTGTTTTTTTCTATTTCTGAGAAAACTGAAATTGGTATTTCAAAGGAAATTGCAGTGAACCTGCAGATTGTTTTTGGCAAACTGGCTATTTCATGATATTGACTCTTCCAGTCCACGCATATGGAGGCCTTTCCACCTTCTAGTGTCTCTCTCGGTATTGTTCTCGAATGTTATACAGGACTTTCATCTCCAGGATTAGGCTTGTTCCAGTGTGAGCTCTCTCTCTTTTCTCTTTTTTTGAGGCGGTTGTGAATGGGATTCTTTCTATAGTTCTTCCTGTTCTAGTTTGCTTTCTGTTGCTAAAACACCCTGACTAAAAGCATCTTGGGAGAGGAAAGGCTTTATTTTGTCTTACACTTCCAGGTCACAGTGAATCACTGGAGGAAGTCAGGGCAGGAACTGAAGCAGGACCATGGAGGAATGCTGCAGACGTACTAGCTCCCTCTAGCTTTTCTCTGCTAGTTTTCTTAAACAAAGCCAGCCCACCTTCCTAGGGATGGTGCTACCCACAGTGGTCTTGGGACAGCTGTGGGCAATCTGATCGGGACAATTCTTCACTTGAGGTTCCCTCTTCTCAGGTAATTCGAGGTTGTGACAAGTTGACAATCGAAATCGACTATGACATCTCTTTAGCATATTTGTTGT
This sequence comes from Microtus ochrogaster, assembly GCF_000317375.1. Classification (NCBI taxonomy): domain Eukaryota; kingdom Metazoa; phylum Chordata; class Mammalia; order Rodentia; family Cricetidae; genus Microtus; species Microtus ochrogaster. The sequence continues at coordinate 9,190,043 of NW_004949107.1, read as the reverse complement.
TGGGATACAAGAAGGTTCCTGGTTTTGTATGGTAATTTTGTACCAAAGTGGTAACTTTGCTGAAAGTATCAGTTCAGAAGTTTTCTGGTAGAGTCTTTAGAATATGTATGGAATCATATCATATGTAAATAAGGATACTTTGATTCTTCCTTTCCTATTTCTATACCCTTGCATTTACTTTTCTTGTCTTATTGCTCTAGCTTTTATTTAATAAAGTGTAGAAAGTGGCCACCTTTGTCTTACTCTTGGTTTTGCAGAAATACTTTGAGTTTTCCTCACTTGGTATAGTGTTGACTGAGTGTCATAGGCAGCCATCAGTTTCTTGAGATGTGTATGTTTTTTCTATTTCTAGTTTCTAAAGTGTTTTTTATCATCAAGGCAGTTAGTGCTTTGTCAAATGCCTTTCCTGTATCTGTTGAGGTGATTCTGTCTTTCAGTCCATTAATATGGGATGTTATATTAATTCAGGTGTGCAGGCTGAAACTTTCTTGTGTCCCTGGGATGGCACCAACTTTGCTGTGATGTGGTATTTTTTGTATGCTTATGAATTAAGTTTGTAAGTATTTTGTTGAGAGTTTTTGCATCTGTGTTTATCAGGGAGGTTGGCCTGTAGTTTCCTTTGCTGTTGTTTCTTTATCTGCGTTCGGTATCAGGGTTATACTGATGTCATAGATTGAGTTTGGTAATGGCCCTTTTGGTTCTATAAAACAGCTTGGAGGTGTCGGGATTAAATCTTTCTTAAAAGTCTGGCAAAATTCAGTAGTAAATCCATTTGGCCATGACCTTTCCATTGTGGAGACTGCTTCAATCTCATTACATGTTAAGAATTTATTTAAATTATTAATGTTGGATATTTCTTCTTGTTTCTCTTTCCATTCTTTGGCCTTTTCCTCTCTTCCTAATAAGTCTATATTCACTTGGCTTAAAAAATATGAATAGTTTATATCTTTTGGCTTTAATCTGGGTAAGTATTTAGGAATGTATCCATTACCTCTAGATTTTTATAAACAATTTGAATAAAAATTCTAAAGATTTTCCCTGGTGATCCAAATTTCACCGGACAATGTTATAAGAACTCCTTTTTCATTTCATGTCTAATTTCCCTTTTCTGTGGTTGGTATGGCTAAGGGTTGGTCAATCTTATTAATCTTTTTTTTTTTTTTTTT
>NW_004949107.1:9179114-9188777 GCF_000317375.1 Microtus ochrogaster | reverse complement strand
TAGACCAGGCTGGTCTCGAACTCACAGAGATCCACCTGCCTCTGCCTCCCGAGTGCTGGGATTAAAGGCGTGCGCCACCATCGCCCGGCCTTATTAATCTTTTTAAAGAGATAATTATTTGATTAATTCTATGCATTCTGTTTTAGTTTCCATTTCAATGGTTCCTCCTCCAGTATTCACTTCTTGCTGCATGTGGCCTTGGCTTTTTGCTTCTCTGGGTCTTTGAGGTGTACCATTAAGTTGTTTATTTGAGCTCTCTCTAGCTTCTAAAACGTATCACAAGCCATTAACAATCTCTTTAAGACTGTCTTGGCTGTATCCAAGAGGTTCTGGGATTGAGTTTATATATAATAAAAAAGAATTTATTGGGCATGGCTTATAGTCTGTGGTCCAACTAATCCAACAATGGCTGCCTACAAATGAAAGGTCAAAGACTCCACCAGTTGTTCAGTCACAATGCTGGCTGTCTCAGCTGGTCTCCAGTAGATGCCAGGATCCCAAGGAAGTCGGCTCTATTGTCAGTGAAGGGTTGGACTCTCCAGTGAGAGTGAGAGCAAGCAAACAAGGAATAAAAGCTTCCCTCTTCCAGGTGCCACTAGAAGGTGTGGGCCAGATTGAAGGTGGGTCTTCCCACCACAAAAGATCTGGATTAAAGGTGGGTCTTTCCACTTCAAAAGATTTAATCAAGAAAATTTTCTCACAAGAGTGTCCATCTGCTTGGATCTTAGTTAATTTCAGATATAGTCAGTTGACTGGCAAGAACAGCCATCACTGGTGGGTAGTGTCCAGATGTAGTTGATTGACAGCCAAGAACAGCAGCCACAGATGGGTTGTGTTCCCATTGCCGTTCAATTCTAGGAATTTCAAGTTTTCCCCAAGTTTCTCTAATGACTTACCTACTATTCATTTCCAAGTATATTGTTTAGTCTCCAAGTTTTGTGTTTTCTGGAGTTAGTATTGCTATTGCTTTCTAGCTTTATTCCACTGTAATCGAATAAGATGCAGACAACTATTTCAAATTATTTCATACTTATTAATGCTTGCTTCATGGCCTACAGTATGGTCAATTTTAGAGAAGGTTCTATGTACCGCTGAGAAGAATGTCCGCTCCTTATCTGTAGATATGTTAAATCCAGTTCATTTACACTATAATTTAGCTTTGAGGTTTCTTTATTAATTTTTAGTTTAGGAAAGTTATGCAGATGTGAGAGTAGGCTATTGGAGTTCTCCACCGCTTCTGTGTCAGGATCTATGTAGTGTGATGCCTTTTAATGTGTTTGTTTTATGGGGTTTGCTTTTTGAGGGTGTGTAATTTGGTGCATAAATATTTACGACAGCCAAACCTCTTGATGAATTGCTTCCTTTGTTAATGGGCAGTGGCCCTTTATCTCTTCTGGCTCAGGGGTTAAGAGCCCTAGTTGCTCTTCCACAGGACCCAGGTTCAATTCCCAGCACCTACATGGCTCTTAAAGCTGTCTATTATTCCAGGCCCAGTACCCTCACCTGGCTCTCATAGACATCAGACACATATGTGTTGCCTAGACCTACTTGCATACAAAGTACTCAAATATAATTTTTTCAAAAAAAATCTTAAAAAAATACATTTATTTTAGTGTGTGTGGTGTGCATGCCACAGTGTGTAGCGTGGGAGTTGGTTCTCTCCTTTCACTGTGCGTCCTAGGAATTGAACTCAGGACATTAGGCTCAGTGGCCAGAACCAGTTCTGTTTGTTCATTTGAATAGCAGATAAAAGAGAGTTCTTCAGTAATTCAGTACAACCACAATTGGAGGAGAACCAAACAAAGAGGCTCTGGATCATCCCCCCCACCTTCCAAGCTAATCTTCAGGGCCCTAGTATGAAGTGTGAGCAGAGAACAGTAGGCTTGCATAAGCAGCCTTGATTAAGGTATTCCCCTCATTTACCCAGCTTTGTTTAGCTCCCATCTCTCCTGCAGGTTGTTAAGATTTCATTAAGTCTGTTCCAGGGAGACCAGCTCTTCTCTGGCTGGCACCAGACAATAGTGGGTGTGTGGGGATGGATATGTGGCCTGGATTTCTGAGTCTTTGGAGGATGTCTGTGGAGATGGAACCTGGGTCCTCTGGAAGAGCAGCCCATGTTCTTGCTGGGTGAGATCTGTCTCCAGCTCTCTTCGGTTGTTCTCAGAGTCTCTGACTAGGCAGAGCAGTATCATGCTAGGTGTCTTCTCCCCAGTGGCAAGGTGGAGGAACAGGACCGTAATCCCGGATGCTTTAAGTAATACAGAGTCTGGGGCTGGAGAGATGACTTCGTGGTTCAGTTCCAAGCATCAACATGGCAGCTGCCATCTGTGACCTCAGGTACAGGGGATCTGGCCCCCTCTTCTAACCTCTTCAGGTACCAGGCAGACAGGAACACACACCGGACACATACATGCAGACAAAATATTTACACATATAAAGTAAAAACAAATACATCTTTAGGTAATAAAAATTCTTTTAGGGTTTGATAGATACATTGATGTGGGGTTGAGGTGCCAGACATGGGGGAGGGGTGTCTTTGTGATGGGGGTTCAATATACACCCCACAACAAAGAAATCCCTTGGACTTGTGAACTTTACAGGCGAGGGTTTAGCATTTTATTAAAGGTACTATGTGGGATATAAGATCATAACCCAGTAGGTATGGTGACATGCACCTTTAATCCCAGCTCAAGAAGAGATCGTTGTGACTTTGAAGCCAGCCTGTCTACATATTGAGTTCTAGGTCAGCCAGGACTACATAGTGAAACTGTTGCTTTTTACTTAATGTTTTGTTGTTGTGATTTTTTTTTGTGTGTGTGTGTGTGACTAAACACAGTGGCTACGTTGATGATGAGAATGTCCTCCCACGCAGCAATCCTGAACTGCTGCTACAGCTCCTTTGGGAGGGATGGTGCCTCAGGAGCCCTCCGCAGCCAGTGTCGTCAGTTTTAATCTCTCGCGCAAGTATTGTGTGGGAAATGACCGCTGCTGTGAGCTCAAGAGCACCATGGTGGGAAGGGTCTGGGAGGAGCTGGGGGAGGGGGAGAGATGATGAAAATAGAACGGATGAAGTAATTTCAAAATGTATTTTAAGTGCTTTAAAATATTCATTTGCTTATTTTTTTAAAAAAATAATAGAAAAGAAAACCCGATTTTAGTAACAAAATATTTATGAAAAGAAAAGCCGACTACAGCCATGTTTCATGCTGGGCCGCATTCTACAGTCCTCCTCGGCTTCCGCCGGCTCTTACATTCTTTCTATTCTCTTGTCTTAGTTAGGGTTTTGTTGCTGTGAATAGACAGCATCACCATGGCAACTCTTATAAAGGAAAACACTTAATTGGGGCTGGTTTATAGATCACAGGTTTAGTCCATTGTCATCGTGGCAGGAAGCGTAGTGGGAAGGATGGTGGCACTCAGGCAGACGTGGTGCTGGAGAGAAACCAAGAGTTCTGCATCTGGATCCACATGCAGCAGGAAGAGAGAGAGCAACACTGGGCCTGACATCTCGGATCCCTCCCCCAGCGACACAGCTGCCCCTGGACACAAAGCTAGAGTCGCTTGTGAAAAGGGAACCTCGGCTGAATAGCTGCCGTCGTGGAACCGGTCTGTGGGATGTCTGTAAGGCATTTCCTTGCTAACTGATGGGGGAGGGCCTGGCCCACTGTGGGTAGCGTCATATCTGGGCAGTGGGACCCGGGCTGCATCAGAAGGGCCACTGAGTGTGAGACCGCAGGAAACCAGTAAGCAGTGTTCCTCTGTGGCTTCTGATTCAAGCTCCTGGTCTTGGCTGCGTTGATGATGGACTGTAACCTGGAAGCCAAATAACCCCTTCCTCACCTGTGATGGCTGTTCTTGGTTAGCCACTTGACTCCATCTGGAATTTAACTAAAACCCAATTGACTGCGTACAACTGTGAGGGATTTTTCTTAATGAAATCATTTGTGGGAATTAATCAAAAGTGAGGAGACCCACTTTTAATCCAGATATTTTGAGGTAGGAAGAGCAATCTTTTATCTTGGCCACACTTTCTGGTGACAACTTATACAGAGAGCGGAAGAGAGAAGCTTTTATTCTCTGCTTGCTTGCTCTCACTCCCTCCGTCCATTCCTTCCTTGGCATTGGAGCCTGCTTCTTCTGGATTCTGGAAAATACTGACGACCAGCTGAGACATCCAGTCTTAGGGGCGGAGCAACTACTGGATTCTTGGAGCTTCAATTGGTAGACAGCCATTGTTGGACCAGCTGGACCATTCTAATAAATCCCTTTAGAAAGTTATTCGATAAGTTCTGTTCCTCTAGAGAATTTTGCTTTTGGTCAGCGTTTACCATAGCAACAGAAACACATTATCTAGGTATTTTTTAAAGGAGCTGCAGTGAAGGAGGGCCCTCAGCCCCATCAGGAACCCGTGCACCAGCAGATAGCTCTCTAATCTAAAGCGTGGGTGTGCTTGAGGTTCTGTCAGCCTTCGTGAAGGTGCTGGGCAAGGACAGAGGTCAGAACAGAGTGAACGGCAACACTCACTGAAACTTTCCTTCCACGCTACAGTGAAACTCGTGTTTCCAGAAATTGCCGTGTGCGGTGATTATTCCCTTAGTGGGAGCGTTCAAAGACCTGGGTCCCTCAGTTCTTAGTTAGGGTTATCGTGGGTTTGGAGATTGCCTTCTCCCTTCAGAGTTGGTGACAGTCCGTCTTCAATGATCCTTTCATTTCAAAGAGGATATGGGTTGGGGCAGAGGGTGGGCTGGTGTAGAGGGTGGGTGGAGCATTCTTGCTGAACCCTCCTGGCTGACTGCACTGAGAGCAATGACTATTTCCTACCGGCAGATTGCCAGGCTGCTGAGGCCCATTGACAGGAGCATCCTTTGGAGTGACTCCCAGGCCACAGAACACTGCTTATGATGACTGCTAGCACCCTAGCTTGTTGTGTGTCTCTGTTGTCCATATTGGACCTTCTCCATTTCCTCGGCCCTGTCCCTGCTATTAAATACCTCAGAAGCTGTGTCCAGTAGGTTTGATGGGAATCTGAGACTCCATGATCAGGTTTTGTAATCTTATGACATTCAAGTTTATTGGCTAATACAATGTATTCTTAGGAGGGGTCATTCTTCTGGGTTATTGGGGTTAGCAGTATTTCTTCTAAGAGTCTTGTCGGTCTTTGAAACACCACCAGGTTTTTCTCTTGCCCTTGCTGCCCATGCAATGTCTGAGGCCTTAGCTGCAGGCTACCATGCAATGTCTGAGGCCTCAGCTGCAGGCTACCATGCAATGTCTGAAGCATCAGCTGCAGGCTACCATGCAATGTCTGAAGCATCAGCTGCAGGCTACCATGCAATGTTTGAGGCCTCAGCTTCAGGAACACTCCTCCATTGCTGGTGCAAGTACAAACTTGTACAGCCATTTTGGAAATAAATATGGTGGTTCCTCAGAAAATCAGGAATTGATCTGCCTCAAGCTGCAGCTATACAATTCCTGGACATATAGCCAAAGGACACTCCATCCTGTCATAAGAACATTTGTTCAACTACGTCCATTGTGGCTTTGTTCACAATAGCCAGAAACTGGAAAAAACCTAAATGTCACTCAACCCAAGAATGATGAAGAAAATGTGGTATATTTATACAGTGGAGCTAATTTTCAAATGCTCATGAAATTCTAACTTGAATGTAAGTAGCATCTTTTTGCTCTGGTATCCTAGTAATCTCCATTGTGATGTGCCAATAGAGTTTGCCTCAATGACATTTCTCCTACCACTGATGCTCTTTGTAACACACTAGTTACTGGTTCACATTACCTCACAGGTGAGGCTTCTGCTCTTGGTAATCTGTCTTGGAATGCTCGTCTAGGTTTGGGGACTTCGTGCTTTCATAGCGAGCACTCTAACTACTGAGCCACCTCCCCATTAATCTCTCTGAAGTAATTGGTGGCTGCCATAAGCAGACATGTCTCACTGTTGAGAAAAGTCTAAGTTTTTTTAAATGCCATATTCTGTAGGCCTTTGAAGTTTTTAAGATTATCTAATTGAAATATACCTCTACATATCTAGAAAACCTAACATGTCCAAAAGTTTGACTATTATGAATGACTATTAATCTGTATTTCTTAATTATACATTATATTTTAAAATGAACTACATAAGCATTCTTAAACAAGAGTAGAAATATAGATACATAGTGTTACAAAACTGACCTTAAATTTGTATCAATAGTCCAAGATTCATACCAATGTATTAATTTCTATATCATATCCCCTGTTTTAAAAAAGATATTGACTGTGACCATTAACCATTTATACTCAACTACTTTTAAATGAAAACAAACATTTATAAACAATCATTTTGGGAATTTGGGCATAGTTTTCTCCAAACTGCTTATTGCTGTTTGTTGGGTAAAGTATTTTTTTCAGGTTCACAGAAGCTTTTCTGGGGGTCTTGTTCCAACAAACCACATTAGCCTGAAAGGAATCCACAGGTACCCATTTCCAAATAAAAGCAGAACCTCTTTTCCAAAGTAGTATATCCTTAGACTCAAATTTTGAAGTCAAGATATCTTTAACATATACATGTTGGTTTAGCTTAGTAACCCCCAGAATCAAATGTCTCTCTGCTGTCAAAAAATTCAAATAAACTACCATAATATATATAATCCAGACTCTGTGTATTTTCCATCTTTTCACAGCCCACTGGGATTTTTTTATTTGATTTTTTTCCTTTAAAAACCTCAGTTCAATATCCTCAAATTATTTTTTAATCTATGACTCTGTCCATCTTTTATTTCCTCTGTCTTAAGCCCAAGCACATTTATCAAACTTACTGTGGCCCATTTAGAGGCCTTTTTTTTTTGTCTAAATCTGCCTTTACTATGTTTCTGAAATCCATTTCTGACCAGAAGCATTTTTTAAAATGCTAAGTGGGCCTGGCTGGGACTAATGACATGGCTTTGCTTGTTGACTCTGCCTTGTCCAACATGGCAGAGGCATATTCATCATCTCTGCGAGCCATGCTCACTGACCTAGCTCCCAGGATGCAGTGGGTCTATGTTGTTATTAAGCAACTAGTAGAATGTTGTTCACAAACTCCATTTAAGTGTTCCATAGCAGGACCTCCCGAAAGGGCCAGAGCCTTTCATACTGTCAGCATGAGCCAGGAAACTGCTCTTAAAAGAAGCACATCTCTGCTCCCTGTCAGCAAACAGAGCCTATCTGAAAAAAAGTGCAGCTACCAAGAAGCTCCAACTGACTCCCACTTTTGGGGGTCTAGAATCGCTGTTTAAAGCTTTCTTAGGCTTTATGTGCATGTACATTGCTGAATTTTGGGCACCATTATGTAAATGGAAACTGAGTTTTCATTTCCTGGCTACCCAGACTTGAAAAATCACACAGAAACTATATTAATTACAGTACTGTTTGGCCAATGGCTCAGGCATATTCCTAGTTAGCTCTTACATCTTCAATAAATTAACCCATTTCTATCAATCTATGTACTGTCACTAGGTTGTGGCTTACCAGTAATGTTCTGGCATCTTTCTCCTTTGGTGGCTACATGCCATCTTCTTGACTCTGCCCTCTCCCTCCCTCCCTCTCTCTCTCTCTCTCTCTCTCTCTCTCTCTCTCTCTCTCTCTCTCTGTGTGTGTGTGTATGTGTGTGTTGGATTTCCTACCTGGCTTTACTCTGCTAAGCCAATGGCCACAATAGCTTTATTCATCAACCAATGAAAGCAACACAAATGCAGAAGGAGTTCTTATATCAAACATTAGTGTTAAAGGTCAGTTTTTGTATTGCTGTTTTGTTTCGAGGCAGTCGTGTATAGCCCAGGGTGGCCTCAAAGTTGCTTGCTATGTGGATGAGGATAATCTTGAACTTCTGATGCTCCTGACTGTATGAGTGCTAGGATTACAGTTACAGGTGGTATGCACCACATCTGCCTTTATATGGTGATGTCAATCAAACCCACAGGCTTGTACATGCTGGGCAAGCAGTTCACTGTCCAGTTACATCCCCAGCTCCAGGACATATTTCCTCAAGCCTCTTTTTGCACCAAACTATCTTAGGTTTGGATGTCCAGGAAACAAATAGACATGAAAATTTCTGTGCAGCTGATTATTAATGCATGTTCTCCAACTTGCCACCTGTAGAACTCTGCAGAAGGCATTGATGGAATCCCAACAAAACCAGAGTAACTGTGGAATGGGTGGGTGTCACCCATTGGCTGTTCTCATCCCTGCATTGTGCAATCATCAGATGCAGGCCTGCAGGCTATCATCTGGGATGCATCCTTGGGGAGGTGTCTCTGTCTCCAGGAAGGCAATTCCCAGAGAGAAAGTACATGAGAGCTGCTACCCTCCATCCTTCTCAGCTGCCACCCCAACCTTCCCTGAAGCTGAGGGGTGATCTGGGTGAAACACCAGCATTTACCTCAGAGATTACAATGATTGCAACAGAGGATTAAACAAAAAAAGGAATCAAAAGGAATTACTAGAGAGACTCCTGATGTGGGAGTGTCATACAACAGAATGGCGCCCAGACGTGTGGACAACTGAATCCACTGAAAGCCTGAGAAAGCTTGGGAAAGAGTAAAACATGTTTTCTAGGTAGCATCAATTTCTCGGGTCTACTCTGCTTGCCAGAGGCAAGCACACGCTCTCATCTAAGAGAGGCTTCCGGACTTAGCTTTAGCTGCAATGAAAGAGGCTTCCTGACTCAGCTTTAGCTGCAAAGCTTGCAGCTCTTTTAAGAGGTCCTGCCACAAAACACTTCAATGGTGTTGATGAAAAACTGAGCGCATGTTTTTCGGTTCTCAGCTGTAGCAGGAAAAAAGCTGTGCTGTTTAAAAATGCTGGCTTTTTGGGCTTGTCCTGCCAGGGCAAACTCTGACTCTTTTACGCAGGCGGTTCGTGCAGTTTGCAAGCACAGGCTACTGAAGCTTGCTTGCTGGCAGGAACCTTGAAATGCCATCGAGTTGTGGCAGTAAACATGGCTACAGCCAGTACCTCAGCCATGAGGCAGAAAAGCTAAGGAATGGGCTGGATCTAGCTGGCAAAGCCACGACTTTAATCCTACTGATATTGTTTGCTAAATTAAGGACTCATGTGGTCAAAAAAGAGACATATACAGTAAAAGAAAGATTCAAAGTCAAAGAAAATGTTTAAATGGTTTACATTGTGTTAAAAATATATGCATGCTAAACATTAAAGTTCTTAAAGTAAAAAACAAAAAATAAGGAAGAAAGAGAGTTGTTGGGTGTGGTAGTACACACCTTTAATCCCAACACTTGGGAGGCAGAGGGAGATTGACCTCTGTGACTTCAAGGTGTGGTAGCACACGCCTTTAATCCCAGTGCCTAGAAGGCGGAGACAAACAGGTTCAAGGTTGTAGAGTACACCTTTAATCCCAATGCCTGGGAGGCAGAGACAGGCAGATCTCTGAGAGCTCAAGGACAGCCTGGTCTACAGAGTTATTCCAGATCAAAGATATATGCTCAAAAAGTTAAAAATAAAAATAAACAAAATAGAGATTAAAACAAAGCTGCACAAAGATGGAAAATACACAGAGAATCTTGATACTGTATGCTATTATGCTCTGTTTGAATTGTTTGAATGCTGAGGAAGGAGCAACAGCTGCTAAAAGATATTTGTTTATAAATGCTGCTGAACTAATCCAACATA
>NW_004949107.1:9174673-9179005 GCF_000317375.1 Microtus ochrogaster | reverse complement strand
AAGTGAGCTCAGACTCGACAGCTCTGCTCTCTGGAGCAGAGATGCCATGCTCCTCTCTCCTGGGCGGACGCGGAGAAAGCTCTACTCTCTGAGGCACACGTGATGAAGCTCCGACTCAGGATGGATATAGGCTAGAATCTTCCCGGTAAGCGCACCTTGGGGTGCTACACACATGATTGGAAATGGTCTAGTCCAGGTGCCGGAGTTAACAGAGAAGAGGCTAGATAGAAATGGGCCAAGCAGTGTTTAAATGAATACAGTTTGTGTGTTGTTATTTCGGGCATAAGCTAGCCAGTAAGGGCTAAAGCTAATGGGCCAAGCAGTGTTTAAATGAATACAGTTTGTGTGTTGTTATTTCGGGCATAAGCTAGCCAGGCGGCCAGGGTGCTGGGGGCGCAGCTCCACTGCTCCTATTACTACAGACTCCTACATTTATGGGACAATAGGAAGAACTGTCTAAGAAGTAGACGCCAAAAGCAAGGCATGGTGACATCCTCCTGCAGCCGCAGTCTTTGAGAGACAGGGCAGGAGAAAAAGAAATTCAAGATTGTCCTCAGCTTGGTTTATATGAGACACTATCTCAAAACAAAACAAAACAAAAGTAGTCACCAGAAAGCAGAGGGAGAGTAGGGAGCCATGGCAGTTGTCTGCGTGGAGGTTTTAATCCAATGGTGTAATTTTAAAAAAGAAAAACTCCAGAGAGGCCCAGCCTGGTGGCTCACACCTGGAATGCCAGTTCTCAGGAGCCTGCTGCAGAAGAGTTATCAGGTGGACGACAGCCTTGGCTACAAGTAAGGTTATAGTTAGCCTGAGCTACAGGACAATACCCATCTCAGAAGGAAGAAAACAAACAGAGGAGGACGACAAGACACTGGACGAACTTCAGGGCAGAAAGACCAAAGGGTCTAATTTCCATGGAGTCAACTGAGAACAGAGTCCACAGCAGCATCCACGTTTCGGGTTTGCTAGCATTCCTAAGTCTGCTTTTCTCCCTTGAATTCTGCGGAGGTGATTTCTTTTCCATTTCTTCTTGGGGAAGTTAATTTATAGAGGCAGTGCGAGTGTTTAAAGAAATTGGTTCTTACTTTCTTTTTTTTCTTTCCTTCCTTCCTTTCTATCCTTTCTTTCTTCCTTCCTGCTTTCTTTCTTCTTTCTTTCTTTCTTTCTTTCTTTCTTTCTTTCTTTCTTTCTTTCTCTCTCTCTTTCTTTCTCTTATTTTTGAGACAGGGTTTCTTGGTGTAGCCCTGGCTCTGTCCTGGAACTTGCTCATTAGACCAGGCTGACCTCACACTCAGAGCTCTGCCTGCCTCTGCCTTCTGAGTGCTGGGATCAAAGGCATGTGCCACACCACTCCTTGGTTGTTTGGGATTTTGGAAGGTTCTAAGGTACCCAGTCTGCCCTTGTGTCCTCGAATCCCTGACCCTCTGGCCTCCACTGGCATGTGTGTGTTGGGGATCAGGGACTTGAGCTGGGGATTCAGTCCAAGGTCTCACACAAGCTAAACAAATACTCTATCTCTGAGCTGCGCACCCAACCTCACATTTTTTTAAAAACAAAATTTATTATGTCATGGAAAGAAAGTTTAATTGAAAAACACTCACCAGATGCAAGGAATTGAGCCATCACTGAAGTGTGGCAAATTGGAACTGTCAATTCAGTCTAGAGCGTCTAGACTATGATTATTTTAGAAGAAGAATTGAGAAAAAACTGGTGAGGGGAGGCAGGAATCATTTCTTTTTCTTTTTTTTAATGGGATGCCACTGAGTTTATTTTTAAATAATTTACTTATTTTTATTTTATGTACACTAGTGTTTTGCCTGCATGCATGTACATGTGAGGGTGTCAGGTCCCCTGGAACTGGACTTACAGACAGTTATGAATGACGATGTGGGTGCTGGGAATTGAACCCGGGTCCTCTGGAAGAACAGTCTGTGCTCTTAACCACTGAGTCATCTCTCCAGCCCCACAATAATGGTTTATAAACAGCTGTAGAGTTTGTCATGAAAGGTCTCTTGCCTGCTTTGAGGCACATCAGCCCAACATATTAGGAAGATACTGAAAATGATGGCTTAAAATGCCGAGATAACTTTGTGGGCGAACACTGTTCTATGAGGGCCTGGTGTCACCATATTCTTACCCACTGTGAAGAGTTACTATGATCCAGTTGTGTGAAGGACTGCTTTGTGTGCAATTACAAACAAGCAAAACCAAGTCTGCTGGGTGTGGTGAAGCTCACCTTTAACCCCAGCAGAGGCAGGAGGATGCCTAGGATCCATAGTGAGACCCTGTCTTCCCAGCAGAGGCCAGAAGATACCTAGGCTCCATAGTGAGACCCTGTCTTCCCAACGGAGGCAGGAGGGTACCTAGGCTCTATAGTGAGACCCTGTTTTCCCCGCAGAGGCAGGGGAATACCTAGACTCTATGGTGAGACCCTGTCTCAACAAAACCAAATCAAAGAACCAGGTCTCAGTGGCAGGAAGGCCCAGAAGAGACAGGAAGTCCTCACCCTGGGAAGATGGGAAGGGAAGAAACGTCCTATTTGTTTTATAAAAATGACAATGAGTTTTTAAAAATACATTTGGGTGTTTTGCCTGTATGTATGTCTATGTACCATGTGTGTGCCTGGTGCCCAAGGAGACCAGTAGAAGCCCTGAATCTCTGGTAGTGGAGTTAAAGATGGTGTGAGCCACCATGTCAGCGCCAGGAATTGAACCTGGATCCTCTTAACTTCTGAGAGGTCTCTCCAGTCCCAGCATTTTAAAAAAGACTTTATGAGCCGGGCGGTGGTGGCACACACCTTTAATCCCAGCACTCGGGAGGCAGAGGCAGGCGGATCTCTGTGAGTTCGAGGCCAGCCTGGTCTACAAGAGCTAGTTCCAGGACAGGCTCCAAAGCCACAGAGAAACCCTGTCTCGAAAAACCAAAAAAAAAAAAAAAAAAAAAGACTTTATGTGTGCATGATACCCACAGAGGCCAGAAGGTGGCTTCTGATGTCCTAGAAATAGAATAATAGGCAGTTGTGAGCCACCATGCAGGTGCTGAGAACTGAACCCAAGTCCTCTGCAAGAGCAGCGAGCACCCTTAACCACTGAGCCACCTCTCCAGACACTCACCACTCATTATTTATTTGTTGGTGAATTTTTAATTCTCCTGCATCAGCCTGCTTAGTGCTGGGATTATAGGTGCCCTGCTAACAACTCCCTCTAACAGGCTACTAATTTTCATTCAGAAGCTTCCATTGTGGAGTGGAATATAGATGCATATTAAATCTGTGATGTATAATTACATGTAGGCACATGTCATACATAGATGTATATTAAAAGATACCCTGAGGGGGTTGCTGGAGAGAGGCACAGTGATTGGGAGTCCTTACTGCTTTCCTCAAGGACCAGTTTAGTTCCTGGTGCCCACATCAGACAGCTGACAGCTACCTGTAACTCCAGCTTCGATGGATCTGCCGGTCTGTTCTGGCCTCCATGGGCACCTGCACTCGGGAGCACATGGCTGCAATCACAGACACAGCATTAAAAAAATACATGTTAAAAAGTATGTATTTGGGGGTTGAGGAGATGTTTCAGTGGGGAAGTGCTCGCTGTGTCAGGATGAGGACCTCAGTTTTCAGACTTCATTTCTTTTCTTTCTTTCTTTCTTTTTTTTTTTTTCGAGACAGGGTTTCTTTGTAGCTTTGGAGCCTATCCTGGCACTAGCTCTTGTAGACCAGACCGGCCTCGAACTCACAGAGATCCATCCACCTGCCTCTGCCTCCTGAGTGCTGGGATTAAAGGCATGCGCCACCATCGCCAGACTTCATTTCTTATCGTCGGCGCTGACATAGAGCCAGGCATTGTGTGTGTGTCTGTAACCCAACACTGGGGGGCAGAGCCAAGAGAACCCCTGGGACTTGCTGGTTAGCAAGTCTAACCAGCTAGTGAGCTCTGGGTTCAGTAAGAGATTTCCCAAAAAAATATGTGGAGACCAAACTGAGGAAGACACCCAACATCAATGTTTGCCTTATACACATGAACACCACAGACACACAAACACACACAGACCCAGACTCATGCTCATGCGCGTGTGCGCACACACACATACACGCAAATACATGTACTTAGTCTTGGGGATGTAACTCACGGGTAGAGCCTGTGTTTAGCAAGTTTGAGGTCCTGGTTTGATCCCAAACATCATTTTAAAAATAATTGGGGTCAGCAGTGTATCTGTGTAGCACCTACTGTTTCTAACACATGCAGACTTTTTTTTTTTAAATTTATTTATTTATTGAGGATTTCTGCCTCCTCCCCGCCACCACCTCCCATTTCCCTCCCCCTCCTCTGA
>NW_004949107.1:9167643-9174573 GCF_000317375.1 Microtus ochrogaster | reverse complement strand
GGATTTCTGCCTCCTCCCCGCCACCACCTCCCATTTCCCTCCCCCTCCTCTGATTAAGTCCCTCTCCCTCATCAGCTTGACACATGCAGACTTTTGCGGCTGATTCCCACGGCTCAACTTCAACACATGGGATGGCTACAAACTGCTTTTTTAAAATTTGTTGTTGTTTCTGAGACAGGGTCCTGCTCTCTAGTAGTAACTCACCAGGCATCCTCTCAGGCTGACCTTGACTAAACAGTTCTTCCTTCTTCTGACTCCCAAGTGCTGGGGTTGTGGGCATGAGCCACCATACTTGGTCCAAACTGCCAGTGATATTGAGTGAAACAGATTACATTTCCCATTAAAATATGTTCATGTATAAGGGAAAATCTGAATAATTTTCAATTCTGAAATGGGAAACAAAGTAACCCTCCAAAAGACAAAACATAAACATTCATTTATGGTTTTACACTAATATATTTGGATATATATATATATATATATATATATATATATATATTTGATTATTGCTTTTGAAAATCCCTGAAGACTGGGATGCTCAGTTTTCAGTTAGGATCTTTGCCATCGTGTGTGGAGCCCATTGAGAGGCAGCTGGCTTTCTCAGGAGGGAACCCACATTTACTGAACAAACCGGCTGCTGTGTAAAACCCAAATTCCAGCACGTGGATTGATTCACAGTGAGAACTAACTCTTTCCCAGATCTTCCATCGCATGAGGAGTGCACTCTCTCCCAGTAGGTGGACTTCCTTTCCAGCTGTCATCTACACTAGAACACAAATTTCAATCATTTTAAAAGTCTGTTTTGTTTCCAGTCTACACAGAGCTGGGGTCAAACTCAAGGCTTCATATAAGCTAGGCAAGGACTCTCCCAAGTGAGCTACAACTAAACTGTGGAGGTTTAAATGAGAAATGTCCCCAGAGGCTCCCCAGTTTGGTGGCACTCTTCGGGAGATGCTATGGAGCCTTCAGGAGACGTAGCTTTGGAGGACAAATGTCACCACAGTCAGTCTTACCTCACTCCAATCCACTCTGCTTCATGGGTGAAGATGTGATCTCTCTGCTGCTGAGCCTCCCCTGCAGTGATGGGCTCTCCTTCCGGAACTGTAAGAGAAACAAGCTTGCTCTCCTCTGGGTTGCTTTGGTTGTGTGTTTTATTACAGCTAAGGAAACATCTAACATCCTAGCCATGGCTGAAACCTCTTAAAGGTGAGCAGTGGGGGTTAAAGGGTTTAGTACCATTTCAACCATTAGGAGGCTGAGGCAGGAGGATCGCTGGGAGTCAGAGATTACTAGCCTGGCTACATAGCGACTTTCAGGCTAACCAGGCCTACAGAGTAAGACATTGTCTCAAAGGAAAAAAAAATGACAAAATTTCAGGGAAGCAAACTGTGCTGCTGGCTTTTGTCTTTTTGACATAATCTCGGGTCATCTTCGAAGGGGAAGCTTCAGTTGAGACAATGCCTCTATCTGATTAGCCTGTAGACAACCCTGTGAGAAGGTCTAGGCCACTGTGAGCACTGCCACCCCAGGGCAGGCAGTCCTGGGCTGAACAAGTTAGGACAAGCAAGCCAGTAAGCTGCACCCCTCCAAGGCCTCTGTGGTAGTTCCTGCCTTAGGGTCCCATGGTGAAGGGCTGTGATTATAATATCTAAGCTAAACACACCCTTTCCTCTCTAAGGTGCTTTTGGTGCTTATCACAGCAGCAGAAAGCAAACCAGGACACAAGTCAAGGTGTTTCCTCTGGCGGAGAACTAGAACTAAGTTAGAAATAAGAGAAAGGTCTCTGGAATACAACTCCAAATACCTAGAAGCTAAATAACGTGGTTTCAATAAGTAGAGGATCAAAGAAAAAAGTGGAACATTAGAAATCATTTAGGGCTTAATACGCTACTTGTCCAGAAAGTTCGCCCGAGAGGTGGAGAGAGCAATGTTTGTCTTGCAGGCTATGTATCAGAACCTCTGGAACATGGGGCTGGGGAGCAGGGCAGAGTCATGGCCCTAAAGGTGCTCCCAGGGGACAGAAGTCACAGCATAGAGTGAACTATGGCTTCAGGATGGGAGCAGAGCAGCCCTGGGGGCTAGTCAACCCTATGGGTGTTACAGATGATGCAGCAATTCCAAGCCCAACTTCTGCTCTAGGTGAATGTGAGCAAACAGGTCATCTCTGTGTGCCACAGCTGTGGGCTTTGTCCAAATCCTTTCCAGAGTATAGAAGCTTCTGTGGGCGGTGCACCTGGGCTGCAAGGAGCTGGTTGTAGGTAGCTTTTGGCGTGAGGACATAACATAAACGTTTGTTTCTTATTTGGGCAGGATGAGCAACCTTTACAAACTTTCCTTTGCCAGGACGAGTCTGAACACACCTATTTCTAATACCAAAATAAGTGGCAATCTTGTATACAAGTTCTGCTTTTCCAAAAGCCAGACAGTCTCTAGGGGCTTTCTGTGGGCATCTTCCTTGGTGGAAAGTGCACACGACACTCAGGAACCTGTCCCCTTTGCTCACACTTTTGTTCAAGTGTAGTCAGCTGAAAGAACAGGACCTGATGACGGGACTTCAGATGGCGACACCTCTGTGAAACAGTTCACTCCTGAGTGCCCTCTGACCCCGGCTGGAGAAGGCAGCAGCAGGCATTCTTCAGACCCCAGCCTTAGTCTAGAGCGGGTTCACTGGCTTCTAGCTCAGCACCATCCTCCTACCTCTCTCATCTTGTTCAGTTGCTACGGGAACCACATCTCTGTCTGTTTCGTAGGACTGGCGACACCACACTGCCAGGCTGAGCCAGTAGAGTGAAGGTTTATGTACCCCGGAGAACCGTCAAGAATTTGGGGGTGCCCTTGATGAACAGTTTCCCCAGGTGTGTTCTACACGGAGGCAGGAACAGGACACTGAGGGAGTGAAGGAAGCCCAGAGTGAATGAACCTGGCTGTGCCAAGGACCCATTGCCTTAGAACTGTGTGAAGTTGGCAGAGCCTTTCCCCTATGGGCCAGGCTTAGACTGGTAAAGCCTTCCTCAGGTCCAGTTACAAGTCTTTACCAACAATTGCCCAGTGTGAGCTAAAACTCTCCCAACAGCAGCTCCTACCCCCAGACATTTATAGCTAGAGTGTTCACACACGACCTCTCCCCCCTGGGCAATACCTAATAAACATACGGTTCCGGGTCATTGCAGTGGTTCATGTCCACAACCCACCTGACCCAGCTTTCTTTCCTTCCTTCCTTCCTTCCTTCCTTCCTTCCTTCCTTCCTTCCTTCCTTCCTTCCTTCCTTTTTTTTTTGTTGTTTTTTGAGACAGGGTTTCTCTGTGGTTTTGGAGCCTGTCCTGGAACTAGCTCTTGTAGACCAGGCTGGCCTCGAACTCACAGAGATCCGCCTGCCTCTGCTTCCCAAGTGCTGGGATTAAAGGCATGCGCCGCCACCACCACCCGGCTCCTTCCTTCCTTCCTTCCTTCCTTCCTTCCTTCCTTCCTTCCTTCCTTCCTTCCTTCCTTCCTTTTTGTGGTTAAAAAAAAATCTCTTTTTTGTTTTTAAAATAATCTTATTTTACATACCAATCCCAGTTCCCTTTCCCTCCTGTCCTCCCAGTTCCTCACCTTCTCTCCACCCCACCCCATCCACTCCTCAGAGAGGGTGAGGCCTCCCAGGGGGAGACAATAAAGTCTATCCTATCACTTGAGGCAGAACCAAGGCCCTCCTCCGTGTGTCTAGGCTGAACAAGGTATCTCTCCATAGGGAATGGGCTCCAAAGAATCAGTTCATAAACTAGGGATAAATACTGGTTCCACTGCTGGTGGTCCCACAAACTGCCCAAGCCACACAACTGTCACCCACATTCAGAGGGCCTAGTTGCGGACCCAGCTTTTCTGTGTACATGTCTATATCTCTTCATTCCCTTGACTCCCCACTCAGATTTCCAGACCCAAACCATTTGGTAGGACATAAGTTCAGAGCATAGCTGATCTGCGCCAAAACCCTTGGGCCCTGCTAGCAACTAAGAAGTCACAGACTTTTGATGACCGTGTGACTTGGTGTGGCCATTACTGTGGGTGAATTCTTTACCTGCAATCCCTATTGGGAAGATGATGATAGGAAGATTGCATATTAAACACCTGCTTAGGGTATATAGTGAAATGTTGTCTCGTTTCTGCCCAATTCCCCTTTTATAAGTTAAAAAAAAAACCCAAATAAACATGATGTCTTAGGTTTTCTATTGCTGCAATGAAACACCATGACCAAAAAGCAAGTTGGGGAGAATAGGGTTTCTTTGACTTATACTTCCACCTTGCTGCTCATCGCTGAAGGAAGTCAGGACAGGAGCCTGAGCAGGGCAGGCGTGCTCAGACTCTCATGCTGAACTAGTTTTCTCTTACAGCCCATGAGAGCCTACCTAGGGATGGTGCCAACCCAGTGGACGGGGGCCTCCTGCATCAGTTAGTAATCGAGACAATACCTTAAGGATCTAGACAATTCTTCAGCGGAGGTTTCTTGTCTTGGATGAGTGGCGGTTTGGATAAGAATGGCTCCATGGGTTCCTACTAAGCTGCTCAGGGAGTGGCACTATCTGAGAGGATAGGGGGAGTTTCCCAGCTACTTTTCGATCTTGCGCTAACTAGTCTAGTATGTCCTCAACCATGCTTCCTTCCCTTCCTTTTGAAGCAGTAATGTTTATTCTGTTGGAAATGTGTGATTTGCTTTTTGATTTTTACAAGAAGGTTATTAAGAGATTGCAATGACTCTCAAAAGAGACTTTGAACTTTGGAATATTAAACAGTATTGAGACTTATAGACTAGGGGGACCTTTGAAGTTGGACTGAATGCATTTTTGCATTTGATGCGGCTATAAGCCTATGGGGACCAGGGAGGAAAACGTGATGATTTGGATGGGAGTGGCTCCAGAGGGCCATATATCTGAACACATTGCGAGTGTGGCATTCTGAAAAGATTAGGAGGAAGTGGGTCACTAGGCTTTGAGGTTTCAAAAGCCCAAGCCAGGCCCAGTGTCTCTCTTCCTGATGCCTGTGGGGGCGTGTAGAACTCTCAACTCCTCCAGTACCACATCTGTCTGCATCTGCCATGCTTCCCACCATGCTGATAATGGACTGCACCACTGAACTGTAAGCCCCAGTTAAATGCTCTCCTTTATAGCAATTGTTGCGGTCGTGGTGTTCCCTCGGAGCAATAGAACATTGACTAGAACTTGACAGTAGCCGGGCTTGTTAGCAAGGCTAACCATGAACCTGAGGCTGTTTTAGGTCTTTCATCACAAACACCCCCTCGAACTGCAGTTCCTCTTGGAAAGCATCTGCCATTAAATACAGTCTGGGTTGTTTTTCTTTCATTGATGAAATTGTGAGAAAAGACTTTGAAGTATAGTTTTCTAGTACTTAAAGCACACATCTTTGTAGTATGAATAATAAAAACCCAGAGACAGATATTGGGATTAGGCCTGAAGGTCAGAAAAGCAAAGCAGCCAGCCACTGGCTCTTACTTCTACCTCAGTTCCAAATGGCAATCCTGCCTCCCGGAATCTCAGAATGAGACCGAGCCTGAGAGCTGTCTCCCCATTTTATATTCCTTTCTAGGGCTGGGATTAAAGGTGTGCACCACTACTACCTGGTTTCTACGGCAACTAGTGTGGCTACTGGAACTAAGGTGTGTGCCACCACAGCCTGGTCTGTATGGCTGATCAGTGTGGTTGTTTTACACTCTGATCTTCAGGCAAGCTTTATTTATTAAAATACAATTAAAATATCACTACACACCTTCCAGATCTGGTGGCCTAGACCTCTAATTCCAGCACTAAGGAGGCTGAACAGAGGCCCACCTGGGCTATACAGGGAGATCCTGTCTCAAAATTAAAAAAAAATCATTGGATTAAGAATGTCTGGAATGCTTAATGAAAAAGTAGTTTACCAAGGCTACCAATTCAATATAAGAATTAATAAAATGGGATTTAGTTGATTTTAATTAATCATCACAGGTCATTGGGTTTTTTAGTTAATTTATTTTTTAGATTTAATTCATTTTCTGTATATTGATATTTTGTTGACATATATGTCTGTGCACAATGTATGCTTGGTTCCTGCAGGGGTCAGAAGAGGGCATCAGGTCCACTAGAACTGGAGTTGTAGATGGTTGTAAGCCACCATGTGGTTGCTGGGAATTGAATTAAGGTCTTCTGCATGAACAACAAGTGATCATAACTACTGAGCCATCTCTCCAGCCCCTTAATAATAATAACAATAATTGTGAGACCTTAATGCTTAATGGTAGAATAACTACTTAGATGGCTCTATCATGAGAACTGCAAAAGAAAATAAAAACACAGCTTCTCAACATTTTGCTTAAAACATCACTAATTGTATCCTCTTGTTTTCCAGGTTTAAGGATCTCCCCCCCCACACACACACCTCACTCTGCAGCCCAGGCTGGCCTCAACAAGAGGTGATCTTCATACCTCAGTCTCCCAAGTGCTCAGATTACTGGTGTGAGCCCCCATACTAGACTTGATGTTGACAGCATGGGTATTAAGCCAGTTTTGCTGATGACCTGTGGCAGCCTGAGAGATTCTCCTCAGAGATCTCAGAAGCTGGGGCTCTGGAGCCAGTGTGAATCAGAGGTGTTTATCAGGAAGAATATTTAATGTAGATTTAACCACCATGGGGTTTAGAAAGAGAGCCACTCAGAGAAAGGATAAGACATGCCCAGGGATAGATGTGTCAAAATCCATATGACTTAGGTGAATTTTTTTTTCTTGTTTTTTTTTTTGTTTTTTTTTTTTTTTTTTTTCGATTTTTTTTTTTTGGTTTTGTTTTGTTTTGCTTTTCCATATGAAATTGAGGTAAGCAAATCAATTCAGGACATGAAGAAAGCCTGCAACGTGAATAAGAAAGTCAGTAAGAAAATTAAAATTTTTTTTTTTGTTTTTTTTT
>NW_004949107.1:9135718-9167543 GCF_000317375.1 Microtus ochrogaster | reverse complement strand
CTCTGTGGCTTTGGAGCCTGTCCTGGAACTAGCTCTTGTAGACCAGGCTGGTCTCGAACTCACAGAGATCCGCCTGCCTCTGCCTCCCGA
The DNA here is from genome assembly GCF_000317375.1 of Microtus ochrogaster. Taxonomy (NCBI): domain Eukaryota; kingdom Metazoa; phylum Chordata; class Mammalia; order Rodentia; family Cricetidae; genus Microtus; species Microtus ochrogaster. The sequence continues at coordinate 9,167,453 of NW_004949107.1, read as the reverse complement.
ATGCTGGGATTAAAGGCATGCGCCACCATCGACCGGCAGGTGAATTCTTAAATTACCTTCTGTGCTGGATAGTTTTATGTCAACTTGACACAAACTAGAGTTATCTGAAAGGAGGGAACCTCAATTTAGAAAATGCCTCCATAAGATCCAGCTATAGGACATTTTCTTAATTAGTGTTTGATGGGGGAGGACCCAGTCCACTGTGGGTGGGGCCATCCCTAGGTAAGTGCTCATGGGAAGTACAGGGAAGCTGGCTAAACATGAGCCTCCAAGGGAGCCAGAGAACAAGCCAGCAAGCATTGTTCCTCCCCGCTTCTTCTCTCCAGCTTCCTGTCTTGACTTCCCTCAATGATGAATTGTGACCCGAATTATAAGCCAAATAAATCCTTTCTTCCCTAAGTTGCTTTTAGTCATGATGTTTATCAGAGCAACAGAATGAAGCTAGGAGGATTTTAGTTAAAGATCTCTGGGAGTTTATTATAGCAACAATTCAATTAAAAGCAGATTTTGCTTGTCTTCTATGGTATACAATATGTTAAAATAGTAACTAGAAGTTTGACTAATTAAATATTAAACATATAACTGTTCAGGAATTCCACAAACCTTCTGGAATGTTTATATTTATGATATGTATAGAAATATAACATAGAGAAGGTTCAATGTCACCTTTACTTGTCAATCCTTCCTATGCAAATTTAACAGCTCAAACAAGCATACCCAGTTCACAATCCCTTTCTTTAGAAGGAGAGCAAGTCCTTTGAGATCCTCCATGGGCCCTACGCGAAATCTCACATTTAATCTGACATCAGAAAGGCAATACTGCATTTTGTTTTAGGGGCTGAGGAGATAGCTCAACATGCAAGAACACTTGCTGGAAAACTAGAGGATTTGAGTTCAAATCCTATGCTACCTCAAAAGAACACGGTGGAGAGTGATTCAGCAGGACATCAGAAGCTCTCTCTGGCCTGTGCAACACACACACACACACACACACACACACACACACACACACACACACACACACCGAGTGCATAAACACAAGCATATACACGTATGATTTAAAAAATTTTTGAAACAGTGTCTTTTTGTGTTTAATAATCTTAACTACATATGTTACTTTTCAGAAGGTCCGTTTTCCAGTGCCACATAGGCCCATGTTTATAAATAGACCCAACATTGTCTTTCCTTTGTAATAAGAAGTTGCAAGTATACCAGCTTAAACTTTCTTGTAAACGGAGACTTTTAAAATCTCAAAGCTCACCCCCAGAAATACACATCCTCCAATAAAGCCACATCTCTTAATCCTTAGCAAACTGTTCTGACAACTGGGGACCCAACATTCAAACATACGAGCCTATGGGTGAAGTGTTTATCTAATTATTCTTTATCAGTAAAAACGCAGGAGTCAGATGTTAGGGTAAGAACCTAAATGATCAGAGAAGCAGAGGAGAAGTGACCAGTGACCTTCTCTCTCTTTCTTGTTCCTTGATCTAAAAGTGCCAAGACTCTCTCTACATCTCACCCTACTACTTCCTGTGTCTATCTGTTCTCAGTCCTCAAAAATCTCTATGGTTAATTTTGGTGAGCTAGTAGCTAGCTCTGCCCTCTGATTCAAAACAAACTTTATTGCCAGTCTTGGGAGCGTCAAAATGCTATCAAAATTTCTCACAATTTTCCCCTTTTAGTCTAAATAAAAGTGAAGGTTTTAATTCTGACACAGACAAACTATACATAATATGAACAATTATTAGGTAAGAATTACATTTATAATGCCCATTTGCTTTTGGCAAATTCAGAGAAAATACTCTATTATTTATCCTATCTTGTTGAATCCAAATTTTTGTACCTAATTTATTTTTTATGTTAACTTGTATTACCAAACCAAAACAATTTTTAAGACCTGAAAACATTTCTTAGATAAACCACTTAAGCTTTTATGTCTCCCAGCTTTATACATGTTACACTTTTTTTTTCTTTTCTGAATTTGATTACAAGGAAAACAGTGGCTATAGCTCTCTGGTCTTCAACTCTATCAGAGACCAGAATAATATTACCTGAGTAAGTAGGACATGCAGAGCAAATAACTTCCCTGTAGAAATGATAGAAACAGCTTCCTGGACAGGCACCCAAGGTTCTTCTGTAACATTGGGGCATCCATCTTCAGCCTACAAGTCTAGAGTAGCTGACAGACTTTTCTGAGAGGCAGGAATTTTGAAGGACTGTCCTTCTTTGTCTTGGCAAAGTTCAGTGGTCACTTTCCTTTATGTTTTGCTCGCCCAATTTGGATAGCAAACTGTCAGCAGTTGAGATAAGGGCATTTTCTTGCCCAATGGCTTACATTTGCCGCAAAGAAAGTAGACTCCATATGGAGTTTTTTGATGTTCATTGTCTTCTCTGAAGTAGATTGGTGCTGACAGGATAAGACATGTCTCATTGTCAGAAAATCCTTATGTTATTAAAACATCTTAAATGCCATATTCTGTAGATCTCTGATGTGTTTGGAGGAGACCTGCCTATCTAAAATATATCTATTTGACCTTGAAAGCATACCTAACATGACTACAAGTTTGATTGTTATAGGTGACTACTAACCTGCATTTCTTTATTATCTTAAACAGTTCGTAATAATAACTTTCAAGGACTAGAAACTTACATTACATTGTCAAATGAGCTGCATATGTAAAATACTTTAAACATATGTACAGTGTGTTCCAACAACCTTAAATTTGTATCAATATATAAAATTCCTAACAATGCAAAATATTTAAGACTAGTAGTTATGTTTTTAGTTTAAAAGTAAATTCAATAATCTATGCTCTTATCATTTCTATCTATATCATTTCTATCTATATCTATATATAGATATAGATATCTATATCATTTCTATATCCCCCCTTTTTCTTTTCAGAATGAGATCCCTGAATCTAGTCTCCTTTATTTAGCTTTTATCCTGACCATTACCAATAACAGCTTGTAACTATTCCCCCTAAATGATGACAAATATCCATAACCCATTGAATGACCAAAAGCCTTTCACCCCAGCTCTTGGATATGTGGGTGTCATGTCTTCTACATTGCTTCCTGATGTCTAGGGATGGCAGCATCTTTAGGGGATCCTTAGAAAATTGAGATAATGTTCAAGTCCTGGGAGAGCTAGCTGTATCATTTCATGTCCAGTCTCTGTGTAATAGGAAAGTGTAGAATTTTTCTCAAGTCCTGGATGGAGTAGGGCATGAAGCTGGACCATCTCTGATAGCTGCCTTGAAATTGTCCTGAACAGTTTGTAGTCTAAAGTTGGTCTTTGGGTGGTGTTTGTCAGCTTAGTGACACTACCACATTCCGGGTGGAACTGCTGTTTGGGGCCTCAAATCCTTTTGGAGACTTTAAAGGTCACTACTAGGAATGGTCACAGTTCACTGTAGAAAACGTAAACATTTTAAATGTCATATGCACCAGATCTCAGAGAGGTTAAAGGACCACATTTTGCTATGTACCTCTGGAGTACACACACCTAATTCCTCGTTGCCTGATAGAGACTCAAGCCTGAAATCATGTACAGGAAGCTAGATGAGACCTTTTTTTAGAATTAATACTCTATATGACCATTAATATCATGACAAAAAGCTTAATATATAATCTTATAAATTTTGAGATAATATTTATAGCCTAAGAAAAGCTTAAAGGGTCAAAATAAACCCCAAGGATTATGAGATTAGTGGCAATAGAATAGCCCCTTAATTTTGGTTTTTATTCTGTCCCACACCAGGTGGTTCTTATGACAAGGCAGAGATTTTGGATTTGCCTTTAACAAGTGTATTTGGGTTTAAAGAAAGAAAGCACCACAGTCCAACATCAAAGTCAGCTTTAATTGTTAATTGAACTGGGACTACAAAGACTATGTGCCTTATATGTCTGTAGAGAAAGAGACATTTGGGAAGATTTATAGAATTTATCCTGTTGGAAATGTGCTATGCTATATCATTAGGCCAATTTACTCTTTTTTTCTTTGGACTTTTTTTTTCTGAATGATTCTTCTTTTTTCTTCGGATATCTTATTTGTCTAGAGGATTTTAGATTTCTTAGTTGGATGCTTTTATTCTTCTGAGAAGACAAAAACAAAACCCTGTCCCAAACTTAACTTTGGGGATTTTCTATTTTGGAAGGTTGTATCTTATCAAATGAAAGGCATTTGTTAGTCTTATATAAGTTTATATTGAATGGCCATGCTGTTTGATGAACTATCACCTCTTCTAACCAAGAGGTCTCTCCTGTTCAAGTCTAATCCTTATCGATTTTGATGGTATCCATAGCTTTTCTTCTTCTGTGGAAACAGAAGCAAAACCTCTTTCTCAACATAACACATATCTTGGTTTCCATTCTGAGGTCAACACATCCTGAAAGTAATACATCTTGATATATTTCAGCAGGTTTTTCTACTATCCAATGTCTCTCTGCAGCTGTAGTTACTTTTGCATTGGCATTTTAAAAAATTTAAAGTTAATAAAGCATTGTACATTCTCTCTCTAGGGGGTTCATTATCTTTTTCTGTTTATTAGCATATCTTTTAAATTGTTCTTCCTATAGCTGCTCACCCTATAGAATTGTGTACTTTATGACATAATATGGAAAACAGGTTTTATTTTACTAGAGACATGTGTTGGAGCATTGCCTGTTTTAATTTGTACAGGTATCCCCATGAAGACCATAACTTTTAACAAATATGTAATTGTAGAATTAGTCTTTTCAGAACTCAAAGCGGTTGCCCTTTGAAATCCTGAATATGCATCTATGGTATAGTGTGCATACTTTAATTTTCCAGATTCTGCAAAATTAAATTTAGACATATCCATTTGACAGATTTCATTTCTTTGAGTAACCTTTGGCTTACCTCCTGCAGGCAGTAGAGTCTGGTTATACAAAGAACAAGTAGGACATTTTTTAAGAATTTCCTTGACTTATTGCCAAATGACAGAAAAATATTTCTTCAAACCGTTACTATTGACAAGGTGTTTTTAAATGAAATTCTGAGGCTTCTAGCACATTTATTACCAATAGCTGATCAATTTTATCATTACCCCATGCCAGAGGACCTGGTAGACCTGTTTGGGATCTGATATGTGTTATATACAAAGGATGATTTCTATTTTTGATTATTTTTTGTAATTGAATAAGTAACAGGGCTAATTCTGAATCATCTGAAATAAGTTCAGTGGTTTCAATATGTGAATCAGTTCTTTCTGCATATTGAGTGTCAGTAACTACATTAAGAGTTTCTAGAAAATCTAATGATACCATGAGAATAGCATATGATTATTACTTTTGAGCAGAATCATAAGGGCTTTGAGCCACTTTACTTAAATTTCTGGACTTAAAACCTGCCTTTCCTGATTTGTTTGTATCAGTATAGAATGCAGGGGCTCCAGAAATTTGTGTTCCCCCTACAATGTGAGGAAGGATCCAATTAGTTCTCTTTATAAACTGAAGTCTCTTGCTTTTGGGATTTTTGTTGTTAATCTCTCCCAAAATACTATTGCAAGCTCTTTGCCAAAGTTCATTTTCTGTTCATAATGAGGAAATCTCAGCATTAGTAAAAGGTAGCACAATTTCTGCTGGATCTAGTCCTGCTAATTGGTGAAGTCTTAAATTTCCTTCCAGAATCAATTAGAAACCTTTTCTATATAGGTCTTTAATTTTTTACTCTGTTTGCGTGGTAAAAATATCCATTTTATTATCTTCTCTCTGCATAATAATTCCCATAAAAGAGTGTGTAGAAGGTAAAATAATCAGAACATAATCAAGCTATGGAATCAAACAACCCCACGTGAATTCTGTAATTTATTTTCTACCAAAGCTAATATTTTCCAAGTTTCATCTGGTAATTTTATTGGAGTACTTAAGTCCTTATAATTGTAAGGTTTGAAATAAATTTAGTTCTTGAGTTATCAACCCAATTGTTGGCCATGACTGGTTAATATCTCCCAGAAATTTTTGAAAATCATTAAGAGTTTGTAATTGATCTCTTTTGATTTGTACCTCTTGTGGTTGTTTTTTGTATACCTATCTTATATCCTAGTTAATTAATAGCATCTCCTCTTTGTATTTTTTTTCAGGAGCAATATTTAATCCCCAACAAGGCAAATTTTTCTTTACATCTTTAAAAATTTTCTCTAATGTTTCTGCATCTGAAACAGTTAGTAATGTATCATCCATACAATAGTAAGTTATAAATTAAGAAAACTGTTTATGAACTCTTTCCAATGGCTCTTGTACAAAATATTGACACAAGGTAGGGCTATTTAATATCCCTTGTGGAAGAATTTTCCACTAATATCTTTTAACAGGCTGGGAATTATAAGTAGACACTGTGAAGGCAAATTTTTATCTATCCTGTTCCTTTTAAGGTACAGTAAAAAAGCAGTCTTTTAAATCAATCACTATAATAGACCATCCTTTAGGTAATAGAGAAGACAAGGTAATTCCAGACTGTAAAGAGCCCATTGGCAGAATCACTTTATTAATAGCTCTTAGATCTGTTACCTTCCTCCATTTCCCAGATTTCCTTTTAATGACAAATATAAGAGAATTCCAAGGGCTGATCAATTTATCAATATGTTGAGCATTTAACTGCTCTTGTACCAACTGTTCTAAAGCTTGTACTTTTTCTGATTCAGAGGCCATTGTTTCATCCAGTTAACCATTTTAAAGGTAGGGCTGTCAGTACCTTGGAAAGATCAGCAGTTGTTTTGCCCTGTTCTTGTACAACCTGGGTGGACAGTGACTGTTCTTCATAGTATCTTTTAGTATTTTTCTCAGAAACATATGTTAGTTAATGGTTTGTTTCTGAGATTGGAGGAATGTTAATCTGAGTATTCCATTGCTGTAACAGATCACGTCCCCACAAACTCATTGCTATGTCAGCTGCATTTGGCTTTGATTTTCCTCCTTGTCTTTTTAGTCCTATACACCCAATCCATCTTGCACTTTGTTTTACCTGAGATAAAGTTCCAGTTCCTAGAAGATGGACATTTTTCACTTGAAGAGGTCACTCTGGATGCCAAGATTTTGGTACAATTATTATTACATCTGTCCCTGTGTCTACCATACCTGTGGAGACCCTATTTCCACCTTGTCTGAAGATCAAAAAGTTTCAGCTTGCTCCAAGTTGTTGCCACTTCACCCTGACTAAAGGTCAGAGAGTGGGAATTTACTTCTGTTTCTTCAAGGTTATTGTCTGTTTCTACCTCAAAGAAAGGTCCCACCTAGGTTTAGGTCAGAGAGTTCTGCTCTCTCAAGGTTATTGTCAACAGGTGTGGCTAATTGTATATCAGGCATAGAGAAGTTTATCTGTTTCTACCTCAAACAGAAGTCTAAGGATTAAACTAAGTTCTTACTCCCTTAGGGAGATAACAATGGATTCCACCCAGGGAGTGGTTTGTCTACAGAATGTTTTGGTCTAGGGTATGAGTGTTACTTGTCTTGTTCTAGCAATACAATGTTTAACTGAGAATGTAGCCCACAACCTCAACTGGTCTGTTCATTTCCTTGTATCATGTTAATGCATTTTTTTAAAAATCTTACACCTATCTTTTGAGGTTGGGGGTATTTTAAGAAAATGTAAATTAAATGTGGGTGATTTCTATATTCACTGAAATTCCCTCCCAGTATTAGCCTATGCTTCTGTTTTGTTATTTTCACTATGTCTTTGTTCTCTTTCCTTATTTTTCTAATCCCCATGCTCCTACCCTGGTAAGTGATATTTTTCTTGAAGTTGGACTCTGACACAAACTCTTAATTCCAATACCATTTGTTTGTATTTTTAACTTCAATCTTTGATCATTTATAGAAGTTTGCCAAATACTTCTTTTTTGGTCTCTCCTGAAAATTTTACTTTATCAAATGAAGCTGTTCTGTCATTCAGAGCATATGTTTTTTCACAACAGCAATGTCCAACCTCAACGGGGTTAACACATTCTAGGGCAGGGGCTTGTGGATTTGAAATGCCAGGCAGACAGAACAGAAATATAAAATAAATAGACAGAGACACAGAATAGAACCTGGAGGGCAAACTAGTGAATACTGAATTTGCCCATTGTTATTTTTCATATGCTTATACACCCCAATCCATAAATGGGGGAGAAGGCAAAAATATTGCTTTAACATGATACATAGAACAAATAGAGCAATTACCTCTTTACTACCTGAAGCATCAATTAAGTATACTCTGAGTTAAGTATTCTATTTGTTTAGGCAGGACTTGCAGCGACTGCACCTTAGGTCAAGTATCCTGTAGGCAGCCACTCCCTGGGTCAAACCCCCTGTTATATCCTTGAAGGAGAAGGAATGTGCCTGAACTCTCTGGCATTTGGTCAAGGTAGAACAGATCCACCTCTGTGGGCCATTTTAATACCCCAAACACCAAGTAACCACACCCTAGGTCAGGATATCCTGTTAGTGGTCACATCTTAATTCAATCAAATCTCTTGTCAGTAGACTTGAAGGAGCAAGAATAAGCCTGAACTCTCCAACCTTTAGTCAAGGTGGAACTTCTGTGGGCTCCCACAAGGCATTAAGTCTTTTATTGCTCTGTGGAGGAGTTGCCTCAATGCTGACAGGGAATGATTGAACCAAATTTGATATGGGGGCTTGCAATGGGCCCCCTGAGGCATTTTCTGATGACAAAGGGGTACCTTGCCTGTCCTGTGTTGATCTGCATTCATTAGTACAATATCAGCCTTTGCCACACCATCTGCATATTCCAGAAGGCTGGAGTCTTCTGTTTGGTTTCTCTCTAGAAAAAAAAAACATTGTTCTTAGAAATGCCTAGCTTTTCCAGAGGACATGGTTTACCATAATTAAAATATCTAACCTTTTGATTTTTCTTAAAATTTTCAGAAATCACTTCTCCTATCCAAGTATCATAGACATGAGACCCAATATCAACTGTGTCTCTGATCCATTCCTCTACTGGTCCTATTACCTTTAAATGCCTAATTGCCATTTTACATCCTGGGTCAGCATTTTTGGATTAACATTTTTAAAAGCCAAAGTTTCATTTAAGATTTGTCTAATTTCTGGGTCTAATATCACTCTGTTTACAGCTGAGGTCAATCTTTGTTAAAAATCAATTTAAGCTTCTTCAGGGTTTTGTATAATTTTAGTGAATGACTCTAATGTGGGAGTGATTTCTTATTAATAAACTGCCTAGGCCCCTTGATAGGCCAACCCTTAAGTGGATGGAGTAAACAGAACAGAGGGCTGGGAGAAAGAAGCTGAGCCAGTGAGTCGCCATGATTGTCCCACTCCAGGCAGATACAGGTTAAGATCATTCCTGGTAAGCCAGCTCGTGAGCTACATGGATATTAGAAATGGGCTAGTCCAGGTGTGAGAGTTAATGGGCCAAGCGATGTTTAAAAAAATACAGTTTCCGTGTAATTATTTCGGGGCATAAGCTAAGCTAGCCATGTGGGCGGCCGGGTGCCGGGGACACAGCCCTGCCGCTCCTAATTCAACATGACTCAGTCCTCTTTCCTGATTCTTGAATCTTGTCCCAAGCATTCAAAGTTGCTAGATGGCATAGAACCAAGGTGTGATCACCAAAAATGTAATCTGTCTTTGCAAATTGTTAGACTGGGCCAAATGGAGAAACAGTTCTTGGGAAATTTCCATACCTCTGGCCCTACTTCCTTGTTCTATGATCCTAGCTTGATCTCTCCACCATGTTTTCCACTGTAACTGAGGGCCAGCTTCCAATACTGATGTAACCAAATCTTTCCAGTCTTGTGGTATAATTCTGTACAGAGTAGCCCATGAATTTAGCATCTACTTACAAAGGTGAATGCATACCATAGGAAATGCTTCCTTAATTCTCTTTAAATTTAAAATTTCTATAGGATTCCAGTTAATTTCTGAATAGCCTTGGGGGGGGGGTTGTCTATCATCTGGTGGTTGTTTTTGAATGGTAACTGGATAAATTAAGTTTGGTTTTCTAATAACCTTGGGTTGCTCCTCTTCAATTTCATAATGCAGTGTTGCAGTAAGTTCTGCTCTCAATGACTCTGTGTCTGTGTGAATACTTTTCTTAGTTTCATTAGTAAGTCTTTCTAAGAATTTTATCTTACCAGTCAATTTTTTATATTTGGCACCGATACCAAATAACTTTTTAAAGGATAAAACATGAATTACCAAACTGATGATGGTTATAACTGACATTATGTTAACCCCAGATGAGCTAATTATCCCTTCATTTAATTGTTCCATTTTCAAACTATCCATTGAAGACCTAATTCCCTGAATCATTATATTGTTTCCCATTCTTAAGATGGGGGAAAAGTTTTTTAAAAACTAATCCCCCCAAGAATTCCCACGAGTCTCACCAGATCTACAGGCAACAACAGTGAGGTGTGAGGTTGGCTGTTGCTGTACAGCATGGCTGAACAGAGAATGTGGGTGCCCATCTGCTACCAGTTGTAAGAGAAGCCTCCTCACAGCCCTGTCCATGGGTCAGTCTCGTGAAAGCAATCCCTGTCTGCTGAGGCTCCCTCTTCCCAGGTGTGTCAAGCTGACAGCTGAAGCTCATTATGACATCTTTCTTTTTCAGTGCGCATGAAAAAGAGACCTGGGAGAGCTCGCAGTGGTAAGAATTTCTACCAGCCTGGCCTTTTGCTGTGTTTGGCTTCTGCTATTGAGCCGTGTCTCACTCTTTAGAGGCTGGACTCACTGTAGTCCTTGCTGGCTTCAAATTTGTAGTAATCCTCCTGCCTCAAGCCTCCATATTGAGATGACAGATATGAGTCACCATGTCTTGCCCCATCTGCTTTGGAGTTTGTGAGGTTTTCCACCTGAAGATGTGGGGTACGTAAGGTTCTCACAGCTAACAGCCATTACTGTCCTATAGAAGCTGAGGTTAGCCCCAAGAGACCCCCAAATCATGTCTGCTAACTTACCTACAGAGGAGGGCCCTATCAGATCCTTACCTGAGACCCCAGCCATCTCCTCTATGCTTTCCTCACAGAAGTGTGCAACTCTGCTCCAGCTGGATGTGATATGGGAAGGTGACAGAGTACAGAGAGTGTGGAAAGGTAGCTGGAGAGGGGGCTCCATCTATGCAGCTGTGGGGATGTCGTCCATGCTGGGGTGAGATTTCAGGGGTCTGGCCATCTGGGAGTCACTCACACTCCCCCATGCTCCTATAAGAAGCCCATGAACTCACTCATTAGTTCACCAGAGTTAGGTGGAATCCTTTGGTACCATTGGCATCCTATCTGAGGTGAGCAGGCATGCATTCGCTCTCTCCAGGGACAGTTTAGGCAACAAGAGGTCTCAGCCTTTCAGGATCCCTTTTTTGTTGCCAGAAACTGCAACATGGAAAAATTCCACTTCATCCCTTTGAGTGTTCCTGCTGGGTCTAAGATTAAACAGAGGTGACACAGATTAACAGGAGAAAAGTATTATACAAATTTCATGTGACACAGGAATCAAAAAAAAATTAAGAAGTAGAAAAAAAAACCCTGAATACCAAAAGAAAGGTTTTGTAGGTCATTTATGCAATATCTTTACCAAAAGTAAATAAGCAGGGGACGAGTGTTGGGGCAGGACAGCGGAAGGCCAGGGCAGCTTGCCAAGGCTTGTCTGCAGAACCCCTCCCCCATCTGTGCAGAACCCTTCCCCCTTCATCTGTGCAGGACCCCTCCCACCTCAGCTTCCTTTCTCCAGGGCAGTGATGTCATTCTTCTCTAGGGTGGGGAGAACGTCTTACACACAGGACAACATGGAAGGCCAGAGTCATTCTAAGTTGATATTTAACTTTTAATGGCTTATTATTGTTATGAGTGTGAGGAGGGGGTGCTGCCACCGCCTCCTGCGGACATCGGAGGGCACATTTGCATGCTGGTCTCCAGGCCTGCTCAGCAAGCCTCTTTACTTACCGAGCCATCTCTCTCGCTATTTTGGATGTTAAAAATGTTATATGTATATTAAAAATACATACATATATATGTGTGTATAACTTTTTAAAATATATATACATACATACATACATATGTATAATTTAAAAAATTTGTATTTATTTCTTTTGAGACACAGGCTCTTTGTATAGCCCTGGTTATTCTGGAATTTTTCTCTGTAGATCAGGCTGGCCTCAAAGCTACAGAAATCCACTTGCCTCTGCCTACTGAGTGCTTGGGATTAAAAGTGCATATTACCTGGCAGAATATATATATATATATATATATATATATATATATATATATATATATATATATATGATCATATATAATTTTATGTATGTAGTGAGGGGGAGCAGGGCCGCTTCCCTGCTACCAGCTCCCAGCTGCCTGTCTCAGCCCCGGAAATAACGACACGGAAACTGTATTCTTTTAAACACTGCCTGGCCCATTATATCTAGCCTCTTCTTGGCTAATTCTCATATCTTGATTAACCCATTTCTAATAATCTGTGTAGCACCACGAGGTGGTGGCTTACCAGGAAAGATTCAGCATGTCTGACCTGGTGGCTGGCTCCATGGCATCTGACCTCCCTCCCATCTACTCAGCATCCTCTTCTGTTTACTCCACCCACCTGTGCTCTGACCTATCAGGCCAAGCAGTTTCTTTATTAACCAATGAGAGTATGACCCTCCTATATCATATGTGTGTGTGTGTGCGCGTGATATCTCTACACATTATACACACACACATTTGTAGTGAAACGTAGGGCTGGAGAGAGTGGCTCAGCAGTTAAGAGCACTGATTATTCTCCCAGAGGATCTAGGTTCAATTCCCAGCACTCACATGGTAACTCACAACCATCTTTAACTCCAGTTCCAGGAATTCCACTGACCCCTTCTGGCCTCTGTGGGCACTGCACACATATGGTACACCCCAACACACAAGCATAAGTAAAAAAATAAATAAATAAAGGAAATAATGAAAAACTAAAGTGAAAGTCGCAGAGAAATGGCTCACTGTGTAAAGACACCTGCCACCAAGCCAGACAGCCTGAGTTTGGTCTCTGGGACACACGTGATGGAGGCTTGACTGCTGCAAGCTGCCTTGTGACCTTCACACGAGCACTTTTCCAGCACACAAACACACTCAAGGGCAGAGTAAGCAAAGGCAAAACAAAATGTGTATGGGGGGGAGGGGATTAGCTTTAGCAGCAGCTTCACTTGGCTCATGATGGTACAGACTAAAAAAGAAGCAGAAAGCATCAAGAAAAGCATTGATCTGAAGGAAGGCTAACATGGAGGAAATCTGTTTCTGATAAGGTTAAAATATAGGGGCTGGAGGCATGGCTCTGTGGACAGAGCACTAGCTGTGCTGCTGAGGATGTCCTCTGACATCACAAGGACTCAGAAGTCACCCTGGTGTGGGAGAATTGTCTGTATTCTGTCAATCATATTTTAAATAAACACTGATTGGCCAGGCAGAAAGTAAAGGTGGGTCAACCAGACAGGAAGTAGAGGTGGGGCGATGAGAACAGAAGAATGCCAGGAAGGAGGAAGCCCATTCCTCCACTTCTGTGCAGACCACCGAAGAAGCAGGATGTAATCTACCTGGCTGAGAAAGGTACCAAGCCATGTGGCTAAGATAAGAACAATGGGTTAATATAAGCTACAAGAGCTAATAAGTAGCCTGAGCTAATGGGCCAATCAGTTTTATAACTTATGGAGATCTCTGTGTGATTTTCTTTGGGACTTGTCTGCTGTGGGGTACTGGGCGGGACAGAAACCCCAACAAGCAGGCCCCTCATGTTACATCATCTGGACAGTTTTACACTTGTGTTTGATGCCTCTGGAGATGTTTTTGCCATCACAAAGATTTGGTTGGTAGCACATGCCTTTAATCCTAGCACTTGGGCAGCAGAGGCAGGAAGCACAAGGCAGAGAGATCACCGAGTTTGAGGCCAGCCTGGTCTATATAGTGAGTTCCATAACAGTCATGGCTACATGGTGAGACAGTCTTTTAAAAAAGGATTTGGAATGGATAATGGGTATATCACCCTATTGGAAAAGCTGGAGAAGGGATATTGTGAATATACGTTTTAAAAAAATCATGAGTGTGTGTGCGTGCGTGCGTGCGTGCGTGCGTGTGTGTGTGTGTGTGTGTGTGTGTGTGTGTGATATGAGTTCTAGGAACTAAACTCAATCCACAGGGCCCTTAGTTGTTGGGCCACCCTGCAGCCTGAATACGTTCTTTTTCAAGCAGGTTCACTGAGGAAAGAGCACACACAGGTGAGGATCAAACGCTGGGGTTCCCAATGCTTTCTGTGACTGAGCACTCTTGGAAGCCTTGGCCTCACAGGGGCGCATGGACCTCTAGTTTGGAGGCCACTGGGGTAGAGGAAGGAAAGGGCTTATCTGCCTTAAGAAAATATTGCCACCTAGTGGTGACTCCTCAAGTCATAGACACAGGGACCTAAAGGCTCCCTTGACCTTTGGAAGGACTTCTGTTGGAAATCCATCTGTAGGTTCAGCTCCTTGTATCAAAATGCCATCATTGAATGGTATATAACCCACTGTCTCTTTCTACATCATGTTACTCAATATTCTGAAAAAGTCCTCCGAGTCATGAGGCTATATCCCACGGATGAGGCCACGGAGGATAAGGGAGAGTTAATTAATCCACAATTATGTTTTTATTAATCATTAAATATCCATTCATTAAGGATTATTACAGAACTATCACACTCCTAGATTTCAAGCGTGGGCTTGAGTTATGGGTAAATTAAAGACAACTGTTCTCAAATCAATAATAATCTAATGGGATTGAATTATGAAAAGTGGAATCAGGAGTTTTGATCAAAACCACTGAAATGTGTCCACACTCTTCCCAGACACCACAGGACAGTAAACACATATGTAAGGATGCCTGGGTGCCCCCGAGTCCTTGTAGGGTCAGAGGAGGTCAGTCCTGGAGGAAGCCAGTTTCCCAGGAAAATGACTCACCTCCTGAAAATGTCAGCTGAGAGAGGGCTTGCTCTCCTCGCCCCTCTGAGCCCGCTGCTTAACACCTGCTGCAGCTCGGAAAGCAGAGCGGGAGACTTGTTAAAAGGGTGGTTATCGAGAAATCAAGAGGCCCCAGGCCCAGCAGCTCCCTGCGGAGTCAGGTATGGTACTAGTGAGGCCATCCTGTGCTGAGCCGGGGCAGCGGAGTTAGCCGGAGCTTTCCGTGTGGCAGCTTTACGGAGTAGACAGTTGCGCTCCACTGAGCAGACGCTCCAGCCGTGCTGTCTTAACACAGTCTGCCTGGCTTCCCAACCTCACTTTCAGGACCTCCCTCACTGAGCAGGACATGCAGAAATGGGGAGGTGCTGCTTGAATTTTGCTTTTTTTCTTTCTCGAACATTCCCCATTCTTGCCTAACTCAGGCTGCTTTGGTGGCTCTCTTCAGAATCCAGATCAAATTCCCCCTTCCTTCCTCTGTCTCTCATCCATGCTATCCACAAGCTCTTTGACAGGCATATCTCTCTGAGAGCCGACACTCCAGTGTTCAGTACTCTGAAATGACACTATTAGGAGCTGGACTTGGAGGCACACACCCATACAACTATCACAGTTCTTGGAAGGAAGAGGTGGTGGAGCTCTGTGAATTTGAGGTCAGCTTGGTCTATATAGAGTTCTAGGCCAGCCATGGTTACATAGGAAGACCCTGCTTGCCCCTCCCAAAGAAAAGAAAAGAACCGTGAACAACAACAACAAAAAACCAAATAAACAACCCCACTCAATTTACCATCCCTCTCCCTGCTAGAACGTGAGGTCCACGAGGGCAGGTGTTGGGTTGATTTATTGACTCAGACTTGCAATGACGTAAGTGTTCAATAAATATTTGTGAATGGACCGAGTGAAGACTTCCTCACATGGCCACTCTTAAGAAGCACAGCCACACTGGCCCAGTTTTCCCAAACAGGATTTCAACTGTTTCACTTGGTGTCTCAGCTCATGAGGCAGGGCTGCTACTGTCTTGGTTCCAGAAATGGATGTTAAGCCACATGCCAGGGCCCACGCTTCTCTGGGACTGGAGGTGAGGTATGGATGAGGTGCACAAGGCTGGGACTTCTAAGTGATGAGGCCAAGCTGACCATGCCTTTAAGGGCCAATGACGGAAACAGCTTAGAAGAAAAATGATTGCATCAGACTGAAACACCCTACGTGTGTTGACTTAATAACATGACCTGGCAATGAAAACTCAGGGCTAACTTTGTAGAGGTTGCGGGAGAACCAGCTTTTATTTTAAAAACAGGGTCTCCATACATAGCCCTAGCTGGACTGAAACTCATTGGGTAGACCAGACTGGACTCAAATCCAGAGATCCGACTGCCTCTGCCTCCCGAGTGCTGAGGTTACTACAGTGAAGCCTGCTGGGTGTGCACATAGAAATTCATTATATGAGTGCTTATTTAATGGGTTAAAGTTTTCAATAATAGATTAGAATGAAAACATTAATAGAAAAGGGGGGGGCAGTGTTTCTCCTGGTCGTCAATATAGCAGACCCAAAGTTGAGACCTAAATCTCAGGAGACATGTTTCCAAGAAAGTAAATCTGACATCCTGGGGCTGAATCTTGACAGTTTGAGGCTTGCGAGAGGAGTCACCCTCTCTGACATTGGGGAATTGTGCAGTACGTAAGGAGCCCCAGGCTTTGTCCTGCTCCTGCTACATGATCGACACCGCAGAGATAGACTGAAAACAACGGGCTTCGTCTATCGTGCGACGTCCTGTACAACTTGACTTCCAAGAAGAAATTTGGATTCAGGGCAGTCTTTTTTACCCAGGCCTAAAAAACAAAACAAAACATAAATCCTTTTGGCTCTAGTTCTGCACTCTCAAAGCAGCGAGCAGCAGAGTTCCCGAGAGCAATTACATTTTTATTGAATGGAGGCAAAGAATGCAATTATCCAGCGTAGCGCAGATGCTATCCGATGGGATTTTCTGCGATGATGGAAGAGCTGGGAACCCAGTGTTCAACTTGGCAGCCAACAGCCACGCGCGGCTACCCATGTGAAATGTAGGAGCGCAATTAAGAAACAGACCACGTACAGTGCCAGAGTTCAGGGGAGGCGGAGCATCCTGACCCCAAGGCCACCATTGGCCACGCAGCAAACACAAAGCCAACTTGAGTCGCATGAGCCTCTGTTTCAGGAGCAATTGCATTTTAAGTTTCATTTAATTTAAATTTAAAAAAGTAGTTGTTGTTTTGAGACAGGGTCTCAGTTCATAGCCTTGACTGCTCTGGAACTCACTCTGTAGACCAGGCTAGCCTTAAACTCAGAGATCCGCTTGCCTCTGCCTCCTGAGTGCTGAGATTAAAGGCCACATGCCTGGCTTTCTCCACACTGATTTTGGTAGCTCTCTCTCTCTCTCTCTCTCTCTCTCTCTCTCTCTCTCTCTCTCTCTCTCTCTCTCTCTCTCTCTCTCTCTCTCTCTCTCTCCTCTCTCTCTCTTCCTCCCTCCCGCCCCGTCTCTTCTCTTTCTTCTCTTCCTCTCCACCCCCCTCTGTGTTTGCCTACACACCCATAGGCAGTTATTCTTGTGTGTGAATGTGGAGGCGTGTGTGCCATAGCTCGTATGTGGAGGCGTGTGCCATAGCTCGTATGTGGAGGTGTGTGCTCTGTATGCGGGTTCTGGGGATTCGAACTCAGATCCTTACACTTGCATATCAAGTACTTTACCCACGGGCTCACCTCCATAGCTCCAGTCTTAGTTGATGTCCATATTCCTACTCCACCGCCTTATTTCAACAAACAATCCAACCCTTTCAAACAAAGCTTGTAAGAGTCCCCCCCCCCCATTGTAAGAAGTAGTTCTTTAGTCTGCACATCCCCCCACCCCCCACCCCCTGGCTTTTCTCTCCTCTTTCTCCTTCCCCCCTCTGTTTCCTCTCATGCTAGGGTCAAGTCAAGGCTCCGTGGCTGTTAGACCATCATCCTACTGAACCACATCTCTTACCTATTTGTTTATTTTGTGGCTTTTTTTTGAGACAAAATTTCACTTTGTAGCCCAGGCTGTCCTGGAACTCAGTATATAGCACAAATTAACCTCAATTTTGCAATGCTTCTTCTGCCTCGGGCTCCTGGGTGTTGGGTCTACAGGCACGAATCACTGATCCTGGCCAGTCACAGACTCTGGAGTTATTCTTTTGGTTTTGGTTTTGAGACAGAGATTCTGTCTTAGTCACTGTTCTATTGCTGTGAGAAGACATCATGACCAAGGCAAATCCCATAAAAGCATTTAATTAGGGACTTGCTTACAGCTTCAGAGGTTTACTCTATTATCAGTATGGCAGGGAACATGATGCCAGGCATACGTGCCAGGCGGGCACGGTGATGGAGAAGTGACTGAGAAGTCTACATCCCGTTCCACAAGCAGCAGGAAGAGAGAGACACTGGGCCTGACCACCCCAAGTGACACACTACCTCCAACAAGGCCACGCCTCCTAACCCTCCTCAATTAGTGCCACTTCCTGGTGCGTGAGCATTCGGAAAACGAGGCTGTGGGGCGGTTCTTATTCAAACCACCTCAGTCTTGATCTATAGCCCAGGCGGACCTTAAACTCAGGACAGTCCTCCTGTCTCACATGCCCCGCTTTCTAGATTTGTTCCTGAACTGGAGCTAGGAGGAAGCCGGAGCCGGGACCTCATCCTGGCTGGAAGCTGCAAGCAGCTGAGTAAGAGAGCAGTTGTCACCTTGGGAGGAAGTGAGGCTGAGAGGTTCTTCCCTGCAGAGACCTGAAGACAGGGAGGACAGGAAATCTTGATGGCAGTGTGTGTACCACCTCTTCCCTGTTGGAGGCGTGGTTATTTGTGCCCATGCATTTTCTCCGCTTTGTTTGGTTTGTGGTGTTGGGGATCAGATGGAGGCATGGGTGAGCGCCAGGCTGGAGCTGTGCTGCAGCTCATGCTTGGCCCTGCCGAAAGAGTCCTTAAATAAATACACTTTTAAGAATGAACCATTAACTCAATACTATAAGTGGGACCACCAACTGAATAATTAATGAATTACAATTTTGCCTGGCACGGCAGCACATCTTGAAGTCCTGGCACTCAGGAATCTGAGGATGAATTGTCACGAATTCAGACACAGCCAGGGCTACATAGCAAGTCCTGGCCAGGCTAGCATTCATAGCCAAAAGGGAAAAAAAATTAAAGGAGAGAGGGAAATTACAAGGCTAATAATAAAAATCCAAAGTCTGGGAGGATCTCTAAGGACTCTCTGGACGCTCACCTTGATGAGAGGCTTGCTGTGACCGTGGGCAGACTAGACCCTCTCGATGCCCAGCCTTCTTACCCATCTTTTTCCCCGTGTGTTGGATGAACCACAAGCAGGGTTCCCTCAAAGGGAAGCAGGGCACGCATGAGTGGCCATCGGCTTCACCCGTCACTGGCAGAGACTGGCAAATGAGACACCTTAGCACACCTTTCCTAAAACGTAAAAACCATTTCACTTTGTTTCTAAAACCACAGAAGTGCGCCTTCCCTTCCGCTCAGATTCCTGCTCCCAGGAGCCTAAATTAGGAGTTAATTAAGAGACAATCAAAGCTATATTCTCCCAACTGCTCAACGGTGTTAAATTCAATACCGATGAAGGAAAAAAAAATCAAACTGATTACTTTGCAGTTGGGAAACAGTTAAGTAGATTGTGCTATATTAACATTTTAGTGTTATTAAACACAGCCATTGTATGACCTGTGGAAAATGCAAGGTAATGATGATAAAACGACGTAATATATAACTCTATGTGATTGTGCAGTCGTTTCCTTGAGGTGAAATAGTTCATCTTGGGGTGATGATGGGGGTGGATAATAAAACTTGGGAAACCCCCAGCTCAGGAAGCTGGAAAAGTTCATGAGTTAGGAGCTCCTCTCCCTAAGCTCTCTACTCAGCCTCCCTCCCCTCCCCAACCCCCGAGTTCTATAAGTGTGTACATTGCTGGCGGGGGACTCTTTGGTGGAACTAACTGCCTGCAAATTAGGTAAATTTTTTTTACCTAATTTTTTTTTTACCTAATTACACACACAAACAGGGGTGTGATTTCTCCAGTTGTCGCCCATGTTAGTGACAAGAATATAAGGGGCCCTGGCTGTGATTAGAGAGGCAGCCAGGAACTGAAACCCCAACCCCTCCCCATACACACACACAGTTTTCAGCAGCAGCAGAATGGGGTCAAAGAGTACACATACACACACACACACACACACACACACACACACACACACACACACCATCTTGAACCATGCGATGAAAGGAGATGACTGACTCCCAGAAGTCCTCTGACCTCCATACATGCACTGTGGTATGCATGTCACATATGTGTGCATGCACACACGCAGTGTAAAGGTTTAAGTAAAATGCTGCAGGTCCCCGAGTGGCTTCAGGTCCCTGAGCAGTGGCAGGTAGTGGGCAGCAGGTCCCTAGACCATGGACACAAAGGCAGCCGGGTCCTAGGCAGGAAGCCACAAGGCAGGGAGAGAATGAGTTGGATAGGCATGCCATGCAGAGTGAAGTTGGATATTTATTTAGTGGGTTATAGGAGGGAAGGGGAGAAAGGAAAAGAGGAGAGAGAGAAACAGATGGGAAGGGGAGAAGAGGGAAGAAGGAAGAGACAGAAGCAGCCTCTTCCAGAGAGAGAGAGAGAGAGAGAGAGAGAGAGAAGAAGAAGAAGAAGAAGAAGAAGAAGAAGAAGAAGAAGAAGAAGAAGGGACTCAGGCTGGAAGCTGAAGATCAGCTTGCCTTGGTGGACACAGAGCTCACTTTACTTGTGGAGTGGGGAGCAAGACAAGAACCCCACAGGAGAGTTGGCTGTCTCAGTGATGCCGACTTTCCCATGGTAAAAGCCATGACTCTGTAAGCGAGCCCTCACTCCTAGGCTGTCAGCGACCTCAGTGAACTCATTGGCACCTGGAGGAAATGGGTAAAATGGCATCTTTAGTCTGACATCAGTGCCCTCTTGTACTCACGTTACCCCATGGAAGACCATAATACTGCCAGTGAGCAGAAACCACAAACAGGCCCACAGAACTCAGAGAGCAAGGAAGATGTAGTCAGTCTGACAGGTCAGTAGCATGGGGCTGGACCTGGCTTAAACGTAAAGGTGAGAATGTGACCCCCCCAACACTGAACTAACTGTGGAGGCCCAAAAATGTGAGCCCATTTCCACATTGACCAAAGGGTCAGAGAGTTGGAACTTACCTCTACTCCTTCAAGGTTATTGTGTTTCTACCTCAAACAAAGGCCCCACTTAGATTCAGATTAGAGAGTTCTGCTCTCTCAAGGTTACTGTCAACAGGTGTGGCTAATAGCTAGACCTTGTATTTCAGGAATAGAGAAGTAGGTTTGTTTCTCCTCAAACAAAAGTCTAAGGATCCAACTAAGTTCCTGCTCCATCCAGGGAGCAGTTTGCCTACAGAATGTTTTGGTCTAGGATATGAGCGTGACTTGTTTTGTTCTAGCAACAGAATGTTTAACTATGGACCTAGTCTGCAACCTTCACCTGGTTTGTTCATATCCTTGTATCATGTTAATGCAGTTTTTTTGTCTTACTCCTACCGCTTGGGGTCAGGGGTATTTTAAGCAATTGGAAATTAAACACGTGAAATTTCAGTATTCACTGGAAATAGTAAATACTAATTAGTACTCCAGGTACTAGTCTATGTTTTTCTGTCTTATTATTTTCGCATCTTCGTATTCTTTACTAATATTTCTAAATCCCAATGCCCCTACCCTGGCATGTGGTATTTTTGTCAAGGCTGGTCCTCAACAACTAACACCCATCAGAGGAAGGTATTGGCAAAACTAACTACATTGTCAATAGGAAAGAGGTGGTACTGGCTTTAGGGACATCTCCAAAGAGGGACACACATTGCCATCAAGATTTGCTGTTCTCTCTGTCTTCCCATCTCTGCAGGGAAGCCTCTCTCAGTCTCACTTCCTCCCGAGGTGACAATTGCTCTCTAGCTCAGCTGCTTGTAGCTTCAGACTAGGATGAGGGTACCAGCTTCCTTCTAGTTAGGAATAATCGCAGGGAAAGGCTATGATTGGCTGGATATGGGTCATGTGCTCATCCTTGGACCGCAAGTGCCAAGGCTTGAGGCTTGGTATCCATCCTTCATCTAATCAAGTGATCTGGGCCAATTAAAAAGACAGTTGGAATCGGCAAAATGGTTCTTTGGGGAAAGGCTCCTGCTCCCAAGCCTGATGACTGAGTTCAGCCCTTAGGATTCACATGGTGGAAGGAGAACGAACTCTTACAAGCTGACCTCCACATGCACACCACTGTGGCAAACATGCAAACATGTAAACACACACACAAGCTTTCTGAGCCGAGGTCTGTGTCCTTTATGTTCAATTCTATACAATAGCATCAAAAGTATGGCACATAGTACCACAGAACACTCATATGTTAAATGAATAGCCAAGTGAATACACACAGCTAAAGCTATTATATTTATTGTGTTTCTTTCTTTCTTTTTTTCAAGACAGAGTTTCTCTGTGTAGCCCTTGATGTCCTGGACCTCACTGTAGACCAGGCCGGCCTTAAACTCACAGAGATCTGTCTGCCTCTGCCTCCCAAGTGCTGGGATTAAAGACATGTGCCACCATCGCTCAACCTTCTTTATTTTTTTTAAAACAGGATCACTTGGAGGGGGGTGGAAGGGAGGGGAGTGGAGAAAAATATATAGTTCAATAAAAACAGTTAAAGTATTAGGGTTACAGGCATAGACCACCATGCCTGACCTGTTTTATTCCGTAATCAGTAATATTGTGTGTACGACGTTTGGGCGTATTGTGCTATGATGTGCGTATAGAAGCCTGAGGACGAAAGTCAAGTCCTCAGGCCCATTCAGCGAGTGCCTTTCCTTGACAAGTCATCTCCTTAATAACAAACATCGCTGGCACATGTTTTTAGATTGATCAGTGGTGGAACCCCTTCTCTGAAGAAAAGTAAACCTTCAAAGGTTTCACTGCTGGGAAACGGTGGATTTGGCAATCCACGTATTCTGGGGGAGAAGAAAGCAGCCCTGTGTGCTTCGTGAAGCACCTTCCTTCAGCATTTGTTAGAAGAGCTGCCGCAGCCTCTGAATGCTTGGGAGGAACTCAAGAGTCTGAGACTCTAAGGGCATCTTGCTGATAAGAACAGCCCACTGATCTGTAGAGACTTAATAGGCCTTGTTAGTATTCTCTTGGAATCTCTTCATTGTGTATTGCTGAACGGTTTCATAAACTCACCAATGGCTTTAGAAACAGAGTGACATGGTACACCTGGCGTGCCAGCACTCAGGAAGCTGAGGCAGGAGACTCAAGAACTCTAAGCCAGCCTGGGCTATCTAGAGAGCACCCGTTTCCACCCAGACCAAACCCTGCTTTAGAAGACATCTCTGAAACAGTTCTTGGGAAAATCTGAGAGCACATCCTCAGTGCTGACAGACACGGCTTTAAATAGAGGCATCTTTTTTTCTTTCCCGTGACCGACACATCCAAACAAAAAGACTAATGAATTCATAGAGGCTTTCTCTGACTGTACAAGTGGGAAGTTAGTCAGGCATTTAGTCACTCTGGGTACGAGGAGCCTCCAGATTAGAAATCTAGATGAGCTGAGACCTTGGTTTTAATTATACCTCTGCTCCCGAGCATTCGGGTCTTCAGGAACTTTCTAAGCAGGGACTGCTTGATGAAAGCAGGAGGACTGAACGGAAAAGGCCGGATTGTTCCTCCAGCTGGGCTGCTCCATGGTGTGTATCCAGAAGCACTTCTAGCATCTGCTCATGGCATGAGGGCTACTCAACACGAAGAGCTGGTTAATGCCTTCGTTGCCGTGGCTAGTATGGATGCTAAAACGGGGTTCAAACTCCAAGAACTTAAATCGTGGTTGTCCTTCAGCGGAATAACTCAAAGCTCTCCCAGGGTTGAGTAAAGTACCCCGAGGCTCCATATGCCCAGTAGAAGGAAATTGAAACCCGGTGAGGATGCCTTGAAATTATCCCGAGCCACCCTTAGCAACTGCTGCTTGCAACAGGACCCACTTGACCTTAGCTAGAGTCTCTTAAACCCCCAGGGCTCAATTTCCCTGCCTACATTTCCCAGTGTGGTTATCTTGTAAAACGAAGTACAGTGTAACAGACGGATGAGACCAGTTTGACAGGAGCAAGAGGAAGCCAGTCTTTCAAGGTCTCTGAAGTCCTGACACCAGAAAGCAGAGGCTGAAGTCCTTTCTGGCTGTTTGCTTTTCTTTTCCTGTTTTCTTTTCCTGAACTTGTCTCTTCAGAATCCACATATATAGGTGCTCCTAAACAACCCAAGGACAACACTAGACTGTGAGGAAGGTCGCAGTCCCTGCTGCCAACAGACACAACCCTGCTGACTGCATCAGTGGAAATTTACAGATGATAAAGGCTCACCGTCACTTTAAGAGCCGCCCCCACTTAGGGACTTCAAACTGAGGAGCAACCCTTGTAGCAAAGAAGGGCTCAGTTCTTTACCTTTCTGGAAAGGGCAGTGTTGATCAAGCCTGTTTAAAGTTAGTAGTTAATTCTACACACCGCTGCGGTTCACTTTCGAGAGCACGGACATTTCAATACTTCTAAGTTGTTGGACCTCATTTTCACTGCTGTGAAATCCCAGCTATGCTTATTAGCCTAAGCCCTACCTGTGGAAGCTTGAAATTCTCAGAATTGTTTCAGTTTTTCTCCTGATTATGAGATTTAGTGTGTGTGCTATGGAAAACACAAATCTAATGACTGTTTTGCAAAGATGTAGGCAAAGGGTCATAACAACTATTCACCACTTAGCACAACCCTAAACAAACCTCCAGAGAGAGGCTTAGTGACGCAATGATTCCGGCTCAGTGTCAGTGAATAAACACCAGGCTACAGACTTGTTTAATTAATTCCTGCACTTGCCTCAGATACAAATTAGCAAAAAGTAGCATTTTGTGTCTTGGAGGTAATTGCTCACGTGGCTGGGGACAGAGCTTCGGCTGTATAATTTAAGCAAGGATTTACACAGAGAACCTAAGAGACAGAATACATATTTGGAAATGAACATTTTATTACACAGAAAAGGCAAGATTCAGATTAAATACTGGCAAAGGAGGCACAAGAAACAGTAGAAACCACTCTACTCCAGGGCAAGGACAACAAACATTTCTCCCCCCATCCCCACCCCCACCACCAAGGGTGACCACTGAATTCAGGTGGGAGAAGAGCTTCACAGGGGACACTCAGGCACCCTGGGAACATGGCATCTTAGTTAGGATTTTTATTGCTGTGAAGAGATGCCATGACCACAGCAGCTCTTATAAAGAAAACATTTAGTTGGGGTAGCTTTGCTTACAGTTTCAGAGGTTCAGTCCGTAGTCATCATGGTGGAAGCATGGAGGCGTGCAGGCAGACAGGGTGCTAGAGAAGGAGCTGAGAGGTAGGTCTCCATCTGGATCCACAGATGAGAGAGAGAGAGAGAGAGAGAGAGAGAGAGAGAGAGAGAGGAGACACTGAGCCCCGCTTGGGCTTTTGAAACCTCAAAGCTCACCTTCAGAGACACACTTCTAATAAGGCCACACCTACTCCAACAAGGCCACACCTCCTAATCCTTCTCAAGTTGTGCCGCTCCCTGATGACAAAGAACTCACAATATATGAGCCTATGGGGGCCACTCTTATTCAAACCAGCACAGACAGTAGAGAAACAGACCCCTAGACCTTCTTCTAAACAAAAACCTGACTGACACCCAGCAGCCTGTTGGAATAAGAGTAGAACCAAGTGAAGATGCCTGCTGAAGATGAAGACTCTACTTCAGCAGCGATAGACAATCTTCTCTTTGTTTGTCTGAATTAGGGTCTCACTGTGTATCCCAGGCAGACTGGAACTCCCTGTGTGGTCCAGGCTTTTTATGATGTTGAAACATATATACACACATACACAAAATCACAAACATTAAATACCATGAAAATATGGAAATATGGAGTAGAATGTGTTTTGCGTAGCGGAGGATGACCTTGAATTCGGATTCTCTTGCCTCTCCTTTCTGGGGCCGGGGATTACAGAATACACTACCACATCTGGGTTATGTGGTACCCAGGGCTTTGTGCCTCAAGATGAGCAGTCTATCAGCGGAGCTAAATCTCCACTCGCAATGTTAGTCTCTTCTATTTTGCAACCCCAGAAGTAATCAGTGTTTGGGCACACTGGTATTTCTATAACTGGGATTGCTATACTGCTTTCTAAAGTTTGCGTCTTGTAAGACCTGCTAATAGGGCTGCGGTTGTTCTTTCTCCCACATATACGCTAGTACTGAGTATTCTCACTGTTGTAAGTCCTTGCCAATCTCATAGACGAGAACACTCCATTCCCTAGACTTTTCCCATTTTGTTATGACCTTGATTCCTCCCCAGCGGCCAGGGCACTGACGCTCTCCAGTCCACACCCAATGCCGGGATGGACTCTGGGGCCACGTGCAGGCCACAGGAGCACTCTGTGCTATGCCTTCAGCATGATGCTGCTTTTTTGTTTGTTTGGTTTTCGAGACAGGGTTTCTCTGTGTAGCCCTGACTGCCCTGGAACTCACTTTGTAGACCAGGCTGGCCTTTAACTCAGAGATCTGTCTGCCTCTGTCTTCCAAGTCCTGCGATTAAAAGTGTGTGTCCCCACTACCAGGCCCTAATGCTGATTTTAAAGAGAAAACTCATGGCTTCATTTCTGTTTTTTAGGACCATAGTTCTGATAACAACACAGAGAAAAGCCGGGTGGTGGTGGCGCACGCCGTTAATCCCAGCACTCGGGAGGCAGAGGCAGGCGGATCTCTGTGAGTTTGAGGCCAGCCTGGTCTAGAAGAGCTAGTTCCAGGACAGGAACCAAAAAAGCTACGGAGAAACCCTGTCTCAAAAAATTAAAAACAAAACAAAACAAAACAAAAAACAAAAACAACACAGAGAAAAGTCGGGCGGTGGTGGCGCACGCCTTTAATCCCAGCACTTGGGAGGCAGAGGCAGGCGGATCTCTGTGAGTTCGAGGCCAGCCTGGTCTAGAAGAGCTAGTTCCAGGACAGGAACCAAAAAAGCTACGGAGATACCCTGTCTTAAAAATTAAACAAAACAAAACAAAACAAAAAACAACACAGAGAAAAGACTGACAGAACAAGTAGTGAATTCATCGTGAAGCCAGAAAAGCCATTCTAACGTTCCAGGCAAGACGTGACGAGAGCTTTATTTAGTGCTGGGGGTGTGTGCACAAACAGGAGTGGATGTGGGGCCATAAAATTATGGAAATGAAAAAGCTGGTATCAAGAAGGCGAAGGCAAGGACGCCCTAAAGATTGATCTCTGGCATGGACAGTTGAGTGACTGCCGCAAATTCATGTTGCCATGATGAGCCCTGCCTTCTACTGTGCCTAGGCCTTGCTCCCATCACCACAGTGCTTGGCAGTGAGCTGTGTTTTCTCTTCCCACGTTGTTGTGTGAGGTTTGTGTGTGCGTGTAGAAGGTGCAGGCCACAGCACATGGGTGGAGGTCAGAGGACAGCCTGTGGGAGTTGGTTCTCGTCTTCCACCACGTGTGTCCCAGGATCAAATTCAGATGCTCAGGCTAGGCCTTCACCCCTCAGCTACCCCAGAGGCCCCAGTGTTGCCAACTGTGCAACAAGGGGAGTCTTCGGCCTAGAACCTGTTCAAGATGTTCCCTCCTTTATAACCTCCTTTGCTCCTAGTCCTCACCCCTCCCCATGACAACCCTAGTCCCCACCCTCTCTCCCCATGACAGCCCTAGTCCCCACCCCTCCCCATGACAGCCCTAGTCCCCACCCCTCCCCATGACAGCCCATGTAGCCAAAGTATAACCCAATATGTAGCTGAACTTGGGCCCTCCTTCCTACTCTCTGGAACTGTGCACCGTCATGCCTGGTTTAATCCACTTTTTCTTCAACAGTCACTCATCATGGATTAAATAATTCACTTATTTAGTGTTTATTTAGAGTTTTGAACACACCAGGCACAGTTCTTGGGGCTGAAAAGAAAAACCAGCAAATAAGAACAATAATCTCTCTCCTCTCTCGAAGCCCAGCCTCTCCGGTACTTGCTGACATTTCTTCGGCCAACATTCTGCTCTCATCCCGGGATTTTTCTTCAGAAGGTTGACACCGGTTTCAACCCCGAAAGTCCTAGTTTAGTCACTTTGACATAAACTAGAGTCATTGGTGAGGAGGGAGCCTCAATAGAGAAAAGGCCTCCTTCAGATCAGGCTGCAGACAAATCTGTACAGCACCTTCTTAATCAGTGGCTGATGGGAAGAGCCCAGTACATTGTGGGCGGGGCCATCCCTGGGCTGGTGGTCCTGAAGTCTATAAGAAAGCAGGCAGAGCAAACCATGAGGAACAAGTCAGTAAGCAGCACCCCTCCATGGCCTCTGCATCAACTCCTGCCTCCAGGTTCCTGCCCTGTTGGAGTCCCGGTCCTAACTTCCTTTGATGTGAAGTTGTAAACTAAACAAACCCTTTTCTCACCAATTCTCTTTGGATCATGGTGTTTCGTCACAGCTATCGTAATCCTAGCTAGGACACTTACCTCGAGTGACTCCGTTTTACAAAGCACAAGTTGCCTCTGTTTTATCCATAAATGCAAAGTTGAGCAAATCAGTATCTTGTTTGTCACATAGATGCTCCCACCCACAAGGCATGGACAGATGAATTTATTCTGCAAGCAAAAAAGTACCGCCTAGAAACAACCTAGATGCCCTTCAATGGAAGAATGGATGAAGAAAGTATGGAATATATACATATTAGAGTATTACTCAGCAGTAAAAAACAAGGAATTCTTGAAGTTTGCGTACAAATGGATGGAAATAGAAAACACTATCCTGAGTGAGGTAAGCCAGACCCAAAAAGAGGAACATGGGATGTACTCACTCATATTTGGTTTCTAGACATAAATAAAGGACAGTGAGCTTATAATTCGCGATCCTAGAGAAGCTAAATTAGAAGGTGAATCCAAAGACAAACATATAGGCATCCTCCTGAATATTAACCTTCATCAGGCGATGAAAGGAGACAGAGACCCACATTGGAGCACTGGACAGAAATCTCAAGGTCCAAATCAGGAGCAGAAGGAGGGGGAGCACGAGCAAGGAACTCAGGACCACGAGGGGTACACCCACACACTGAGACAATGGGGATGATCTTTCGGGAATTCACCAAGACCAGCTAGCCTGGGTCTGAAAAAGCATGGGATAAAACTGGACTTACATAGCGGACAATGAGGACTACTGAGAACTCAAGAACAATGGCAATGGGTTTTTGATCCTACTGCACATACTGGCTTTGGGGGAGCCTAGGCAGTTTGGATGCTCAACTTACTAAACCTGGATGGAGGTGGGCGGTCCTTGGACTTCCCACAGATCAGGGAACCCTGATTGCTCTTCAAGTTGATGAGGGAGAGGGACTTGATCGGGGGAGGGGGAGGGAAATGGGAGGCGGTGGCGGGGAGGAGGCAGAAATCCTTAATAAATAAATAAATTTTTAAAAAAGAAATAAAATAAAAAATCATAAAAATTTAAAAAAAATAAAAAAAATAAAAATTATGTCTTTACACTAAAAAAAAAAAAGTACCGCCTATATCCTTTCCAAAGGAGATTGTGACTCTGTGGGTACAAGAGTGTGTTAAAGCTGTAACAGAAGGGCTGGGTATATAACTCGGTTAGCAGACTGTCTGTCTGGCATGTAGGAGTCCCTCCCTGGGTTTGATCCTCAGCATCCCACAAAACCAAGTGCAATCCATCATTTGGGAGGGAGAGATGGGAAGATCAGCCAAAGTTCCAGGTTATTCCCAGATACGCGGTGAGTTGCAGGGCTGTCTGAGTATGGAGAGATGAGAGAAGTGGGGAGGGAGGGAGGGAGAGAGACGTAATAGAAAAAAAAGGACCCTTTTTCACAGTGCTGGGGACTGAACCTAGGTGACCTTGAGTGTGCCAAATGCTCTTCCACTGAGCTACAAACCCTGCCTTCAGGCCCGTACACTTACCTAACAAGATAGACCAAGGAAAGAGAACGCTCACCTGGAGCCCCAAAGGGAAGAAGACGATGGCCCTACCAACCTGTCAACGGACCAACAGGCAGGGATCTCCCAACGGTCTGGGGTAGGAGGGGGCTTCAGGTCAATGCAGTCTCCACTTCATCTGCTTGATGGGGCCCACACCTGGTATAGACTCCAGCTAATTTGTATGTTGAAGAACTTTTGAAGAACACACTTTAGAAAACATTATGTTAGACAAAGAGCTCTCTGAGAGTCGAGACCTTATCATATCTGCTTGTTCATGTGTTCCCTAGAGGACTCTGGAGAACAGTTTGGTCCCAGAGGTATCTGATACACTTCAGAAAGTAGAGATTGAGCTGAAGGCATTCTAGTACAAGACTAAGGGGTCAGGAAAGTGTGAATCGTGTTTAGGAATATCAGTTTGGTTGTGTGATAAGAGAAGAGGAGGAAAACTACGTCAGCAAATTAGATAAGACTCCCGAAAAGGCACAAACTACTTAAGCTACAGAAGACAGCTTCAGTAGACCCACAACTGAATAGATCGGATACTAGTTTAAGACTGGGCATGGTGGGCATGGTGGCGTAAGTCTGTAACCCAGCACTGTGGAGGTAGAGAGACAGGAGGAACGTAGACTTGAGGCTAGACTGGGCTGCACAAAGATTTTAAATTCAGGCTAAGACACATATGTGACCCTCTCTCTTTTTCATATATATATATATATATATATACATATATATGTGTGTGTGTATATAGTGTATGTATATGTATAAAAAATGTTATACGTAAACACACACATACATACATACAAAAATTAAAAAGAAAAACTATTTTTAAACAAAAGCCTAGAAGCTAGAAAGATGGTTCATTGATAGGAGCACTGGCTGCTCCTTCAGGGCCCCCACATGGTGGCTCACAATCGTTTATAATTCCATCCCCAGGGGTTCTGTGGGCATGAGGCATACACACGGCATATAGACATACGTGTAGGGAAAACACCCATAGAGGTAAATTTCTTTATTTATTTAAGACAGGGCTTCTCTGTGTACCCACCCTGGCTGTCCTGGAACTCCATCTGCCTGTCTCTGCCTCCTCCTAGTGCTGGGATTAAAGGCATACGCCGCCACCACCCAGTGATACAATTTAAAAAAAAAAAAAAGAAAAAAGAAAGCCTGGGCCTAGATACCTTCCTAGTTAAATTTAATAAAGTTCCAATTAGGCACTCTCCAACATCATGGTGAAGAAATTCACAACCACTGGGTCAGAAGTGGACTGCTGAAGGTCAGGGGAGGACAGAGCTAGGAGGGGCAAATGGGAGAGACGTTGCTGGGTCACCTGACCACCTGCATTCCTACACAGGCTAGAACGGAGTTGGTTCTGGATCTGCTGGACATTTGCTGTCTGAGCAGACAATGAGTTTAGTACTGGTGTGTGGTATGTGTGTGTGTGTGTGTGTGTGTGGTGTGTGTGTGTGTGTGTGGTGTGTGTTGTATGTATGTGGTGTATGTGTGGTGTGTGTGTGTTGTATGTATGTGGTGTGTGTGTGGTGTGTGTTGTATGTGTGTGTGTGTGGTGTGTGTGGTGTATGTATGTGGTGTGTGTGTGTGTGGTGTGTGTGTGGTGTGTATGTGGCGTGTGTGTGTGTGGTGTGTATGTGTGGTGTGTGTGTGGTGTGTATGTGTGGTGTGTGTGTGGTTTGTGTGTGGTGTGTATGTGTGGTGTGTGTGTGGTGT